>NW_027207284.1:300000-600000 GCF_963455315.2 Globicephala melas
GCATGGTACCCATTCCACGGGTTTCAACTACCCAGGTTTAAGGTATTCTTCCTTCAGCTAAAACATGCATGTGGAACCTAGAGTATGATCAACCATGTGATCGGGAGACGTGTTCAAATATGTCTCAGTTTTCGTACCCTGGTACTCGGGTGCAACATTCCAGACGCTTTACTAACACTCTCCTGACTTGGAGAGTCAGTCCCTTTAATCTCCTGTTTGGCCCAGTTTGCAATTTCTGCGGAAGATGAACAGGAATAGGGAACACCAATGAGAGACTAGCTGGAGGTGTCTGGACGGGCAAATTTAACTCTCATTTCCCACCAGGAAGAGGAAATAACCAAAGGCTCAGCGTGCCGTGCCGGAACCAGATTAGGGCCTGAAGCCATCCTGCGGTGTTGCGGCCAGCTCACAAGAAAGCGAGTTGAAGAATGGAGCTCAGGGGCACTGTAATTCACAAACCTGCAGAGTTATAAATGACAGCTATCGTCCAAAAATATACTGAAGTAAGGCTGCCAAGAGGACTTGAAAGCGGGGCAGAATTGCAGGAAACCGATTTCAGGAGGTAGACTGGAATTGCATTGAAAGCATAGGAAAAGAGGCAGAACGTCCACAATGATGCACTTGGCCAAAAAGCGCGTATGCGTTTTTTCCTGAATATATTCAGGAAAAAACGCATACGCCCTTTTTGGCCAACCAAGCAAGCTTGCAAAGGAAATCTGCACTACAATGAAGTCTCACTTCCCCCCGGTCAAAAGGGCCATCTGAAAAAAGTGTAAAATCCAGAAAGGCAGGACAGGCCATGGAGAACTGGGAGCCTTGTTATGCTGATGGGCGGGATGTAAATTGCCAACAGACACTCGGGAGAAGTGTATGGTGTTTCCTGAAACATCTAAAAAACAAAGCAACAGAGCCTAGGGCACTTCCACTTATGGTCCTATAGCTTAGGGAAATTAAAATCAAAAAGACACAGCCACCCCAAAGTTTGGGACGCCTCTGTTTACAAGAACCTCGTTTACCGTACAAGTTCAATATCACAGAAAGTGAAAAATGGATAAAGAACTTGTGGTACTTACGTACAATGCAGTATCACTCAGCAATGAAATCTATGTCATCAGGCCCGTAGCAGCATAATGAGTGGATTCAGGTACGATGATTCTCACTGAAATAAGTCACACAGAAAAAGAAACATCATAAGATATCACTAATACACGGAATGTAAACTTGGCTACACAGGAACTGAATTCCAAAACAGAACAGGGTCTCAAATTTAGAAAACCAACTTATGCTTGCTTAAGGGGAAAGGTGAGTTGGGGTGCTGCATAAAACCAGAGATTGAAATGAGCACAGATAAAGTTCCTTAAGCCAAATATGGACTAGACAAGAGCTACTCCTTGCTCAACGAAATGGACTCAACACCCCATATTAAACGCCTAAGAATGTACCTGACTAGTAAGTATCTTAAAACCTATGGATTGCTATGTCTCCAAAAGAGAATCAAGCGTGTGTACAGGGGCATAAACGCAGCAGTGATAGGATTGGAGAGGTTCGGTGAGCAAATGAAGACCCTTTGAAGTCATATTGCATGGTACCCATTCCACGGGTCTCAACTCTCCAGGTTTAAGGTATTCTTCCTTCAGCTAAAACATGCATGTGGAACCCAGAGTATGATCAACCATGTGAACGGGAGACGTGTTCAAATATGTCTCAGTTTTCGTACCCTGGTACTCGGGTGCAACATTCCAGACGCTTTACTAACACTCTCCCCACTTGGAGAGTCAGCGCCTTTAACCTCCTGTTTCGCCCAGTTTGCAATTTCTGCGGAAGATGAACAGGAATAGGGAACACCAATGAGAGACTAGCTGGAGGTGTCTGGACGGGCAAATTTAACTCTCATTTCCCACCAGGAAGAGGAAATAACCAAAGGCTCAGCGTGCCGTGCCGGAACCAGATTAGGGCCTGAAGCCATCCTGCGGTGTTGCGGCCAGCTCAAAAGAAAGCGAGTTGAAGAAAGGAGCTCAGGGGCACTGTAATTCACAAACCTGCAGAGTTATAAATGACAGCTATCGTCCAAAAATATACTGAAGTAAGGCTGCCAAGAGGACTTGAAAGCGGGGCAGAATTGCAGGAAACCGATTTCAGGAGGTAGACTGGAATTGCATTGAAAGCATAGGAAAAGAGGCAGAACGTCCACAATGATGCACTTGGCCAAAAAGCGCGTATGCGTTTTTTCCTGAATATATTCAGGAAAAAACGCATACGCCCTTTTTGGCCAACCAAGCAAGCTTGCAAAGGAAATCTGCACTACAATGAAGTCTCACTTCCCCCCGGTCAAAAGGGCCATCTGAAAAAAGTGTAAAATCCAGAAAGGCAGGACAGGCCATGGAGAACTGGGAGCCTTGTTATGCTGATGGGCGGGATGTAAATTGCCAACAGACACTCGGGAGAAGTGTATGGTGTTTCCTGAAACATCTAAAAAACAAAGCAACAGAGCCTAGGGCACTTCCACTTATGGTCCTATAGCTTAGGGAAATTAAAATCAAAAAGACACAGCCACCCCAAAGTTTGGGACGCCTCTGTTTACAAGAACCTCGTTTACAGTACAAGTTCAACATCGCAGAAAGTGAAAAATGGATAAAGAAGGTGTGGTATTTACTTACAAAGCAATATCACTCAGCAATGAAATCTATGTCATCAGGCCCTTAGCAGCACAATGAGTGGATTCAGGTATGATGATTCTAACTGAAATAAGTCACACAGAAAAAGAAACATCATAAGATATCAGTAATACACGGAATGTAAACTTGTCTACACAGGAACTGAATTCCAAAACAGAACAGGGTCTCAAATTTAGAAAACCAACTTATGCTTGCTTAAGGGGAAAGGTGAGTTGGGGTGCTGCATAAAACCAGAGATTGAAATGAGCACAGATAAAGTTCCTTAAGCCAAATATGGACTAGACAAGAGCTACTCCTTGCTCAACGAAATGGACTCAACACCCCATATTAAACGCCTAAGAATGTACCTGACTAGTAAGTATCTTAAAACCTATGGATTGCTATGTCTCCAAAAGAGAATCAAGCGTGTGTACAGGGGCATAAACGCAGCAGTGATAGGATTGGAGAGGTTCGGTGAGCAAATGAAGACCCTTTGAAGTCATATTGCATGGTACCCATTCCACGGGTCTCAACTCTCCAGATTTAAGGTATTCTTCCTTCAGCTAAAACATGCATGTGGAACCCAGAGTATGATCAACCATGTGAACGGGAGACGTGTTCAAATATGTCTCAGTTTTCCTCCCCTGGTACTCGGGTGCAACATTCCAGACGCTTTACTAACACTCTCCCCACTTGGAGAGTCAGCGCCTTTAACCTCCTGTTTGGCCCAGTTTGCAATTTCTGCGGAAGATGAACAGGAATAGGGAACACCAATGAGAGACTAGCTGGAGGTGTCTGGACGGGCAAATTTAACTCTCATTTCCCACCAGGAAGAGGAAATAACCAAAGGCTCAGCGTGCCGTGCCGGAACCAGATTAGGGCCTGAAGCCATCCTGCGGTGTTGCGGCCAGCTCAAAAGAAAGCGAGTTGAAGAAAGGAGCTCAGGGGCACTGTAATTCACAAAACTGCAGAGTTATAAATGACAGCTATCGTCCAAAAATATACTGAAGTAAGGCTGCCAAGAGGACTTGAAAGCGGGGCAGAATTGCAGGAAACCGATTTCAGGAGGTAGACTGGAATTGCATTGAAAGCATAGGAAAAGAGGCAGAACGTCCACAATGATGCACTTGGCCAAAAAGCGCGTATGCGTTTTTTCCTGAATATATTCAGGAAAAAACGCATACGCCCTTTTTGGCCAACCAAGCAAGCTTGCAAAGGAAATCTGCACTACAATGAAGTCTCACTTCCCCCCGGTCAAAAGGGCCATCTGAAAAAAGTGTAAAATCCAGAAAGGCAGGACAGGCCATGGAGAACTGGGAGCCTTGTTATGCTGATGGGCGGGATGTAAATTGCCAACAGACACTCCGGAGAAGTGTATGGTGTTTCCTGAAACATCTAAAAAACAAAGCAACAGAGCCTAGGGCACTTCCACTTATGGTCCTATAGCTTAGGGAAATTAAAATCAAAAAGACACAGCCACCCCAAAGTTTGGGACGCCTCTGTATACAAGAACCTCATTTACCGTACAAGTTCAATATCACAGAAAGTGAAAAATGGATAAAGAACTTGTGGTACTTACGTACAATGCAGTATCACTCAGCAATGAAATCTATGTCATCAGGCCCTTAGCAGCAAAATGAGTGGATTCAGGTATGATGATTCTAACTGAAATAAGTCACACAGAAAAAGAAACATCATAAGATATCAGTAATACACGGAATGTAAACTTGGCTACACAGGAACTGAATTACAGAACAGAACAGGGTCTCAAATTTAGAAAACCAACTTATGCTTGCTTAAGGGTAAAGGTGAGTTGGGGTGCTGCATAAAACCAGAGATTGAAACGAGCACAGATAAAGTTCCTTAAGCCAAATATGGAATAGACAAGAGCTACTCCTTGCTCAACGAAATGGACTCAACACCGCATATTAAACGCCTAAGAATGTACCTGACTAGTAAGTATCTTAAAACCTATGGATTGCTATGTCTCCGAAAGAGAATCAAGCATGTGTACAGGGGCATAAACGCAGCAGTGATAGGATTGGAGAGGTTCGGTGAGCAAATGAAGACCCTTTGAAGTCATATTGCATGGTACCCATTCCACGGGTTTCAACTACCCAGGTTTAAGGTATTCTTCCTTCAGCTAAAACATGCATGTGGAACCTAGAGTATGATCAACCATGTGACCGGGAGACGTGTTCAAATATGTCTCAGTTTTCGTACCCTGGTACTCGGGTGCAACATTCCAGACGCTTTACTAACACTCTCCCCACTTGGAGAGTCAGCGCCTTTAACTTCCTGTTTGGCCCAGTTTGCAATTTCTGCGGAAGATGAACAGGAATAGCGAGAACCAATGAGAGACTAGCTGGAGGTGTCTGGACGGGCAAATTTAACTCTCATTTCCCACCAGGAAGAGGAATTAACCAAAGGCTCAGCGTGCCGTGCCGGAAACAGATTAGGGCCTGAAGCCATCCTGCGGTGTTGCGGCCAGGTCACAAGAAAGCGAGTTGAAGAAAGGAGCTCAGGGGCACTGTAATTCACAAACCTGCAGAGTTATAAATGACAGCTATCGTCCAAAAATATACTGAAGTAAGGCTGCCAAGAGGACTTGAAAGCGGGGCAGAATTGCAGGAAACCGATTTCAGGAGGTAGACTGGAATTGCATTGAAAGCATAGGAAAAGAGGCAGAACGTCCACAATGATGCACTTGGCCAAAAAGGGCGTATGCGTTTTTTCCTGAATATATTCAGGAAAAAACGCATACGCCCTTTTTGGCCAACCAAGCAAGCTTGCAAAGGAAATCTGCACTACAATGAAGTCTCACTTCCCCCCGGTCAAAAGGGCCATCTGAAAAAAGTGTAAAATCCAGAAAGGCAGGACAGGCCATGGAGAACTGGGAGCCTTGTTATGCTGATGGGCGGGATGTAAATTGCCAACAGACACTCGGGAGAAGTGTATGGTGTTTCCTGAAACATCTAAAAAACAAAGCAACAGAGCCTAGGGCACTTCCACTTATGGTCCTATAGCTTAGGGAAATTAAAATCAAAAAGACACAGCCACCCCAAAGTTTGGGACGCCTCTGTTTACAAGAACCTCGTTTACCGTACAAGTTCAATATCACAGAAAGTGAAAAATGGATAAAGAACTTGTGGTACTTACGTACAATGCAGTATCACTCAGCAATGAAATCTATGTCATCAGGCCCGTAGCAGCATAATGAGTGGATTCAGGTACGATGATTCTCACTGAAATAAGTCACACAGAAAAAGAAACATCATAAGATATCACTAATACACGGAATGTAAACTTGGCTACACAGGAACTGAATTCCAAAACAGAACAGGGTCTCAAATTTAGAAAACCAACTTATGCTTGCTTAAGGGGAAAGGTGAGTTGGGGTGCTGCATGAAACCAGAGATTGAAATGAGCACAGATAAAGTTCCTTAAGCCAAATATGGACTAGACAAGAGCTACTCCTTGCTCAACGAAATGGACACAACACCCCATATTAAACGCCTAAGAATGTACCTGACTAGTAAGTATCTTAAAACCTATGGATTGCTATGTCTCCAAAAGAGAATCAAGCGTGTGTACAGGGGCATAAACGCAGCAGTGATAGGATTGGAGAGGTTCAGTGAGCAAATGAAGACCCTTTGAAGTCATATTGCATGGTACCCATTCCACGGGTCTCAACTCTCCAGGTTTAAGGTATTCTTCCTTCAGCTAAAACATGCATGTGGAACCCAGAGTATGATCAACCATGTGAACGGGAGACGTGTTCAAATATGTCTCAGTTTTCCTCCCCTGGTACTCGGGTGCTACATTCCAGACGCTTTACTAACACTCTCCCCACTGGAAAGTCAGCGCCTTTAACCTCCTGTTTGGCCCAGTTTGCAATTTCTGCGGAAGATGAACAGGAATAGGGAACACCAATGAGAGACTAGCTGGAGGTGTCTGGACGGGCAAATTTAACTCTCATTTCCCACCAGGAAGAGGAAATAACCAAAGGCTCAGCGTGCCGTGCCGGAACCAGATTAGGGCCTGAAGCCATCCTGCGGTGTTGCGGCCAGCTCAAAAGAAAGCGAGTTGAAGAAAGGAGCTCAGGGGCATTGTAATTCACAAACCTGCAGAGTTATGAATGACAGCTATCGTCCAAAAATATACTGAAGTAAGGCTGCCAAGAGGACTTGAAAGCGGGGCAGAATTGCAGGAAACCGATTTCAGGAGGTAGACTGGAATTGCATTGAAAGCATAGGAAAAGAGGCAGAACGTCCACAATGATGCACTTGGCCAAAAAGGGCGTATGCGTTTTTTCCTGAATATATTCAGGAAAAAACGCATACGCCCTTTTTGGCCAACCAAGCAAGCTTGCAAAGGAAATCTGCACTACAATGAAGTCTCACTTCCCCCCGGTCAAAAGGGCCATCTGAAAAAAGTGTAAAATCCAGAAAGGCAGGACAGGCCATGGAGAACTGGGAGCCTTCTTATGCTGATGGGCGGGATGTAAATTGCCAACAGACACTCGGGAGAAGTGTATGGTGTTTCCTGAAACATCTAAAAAACAAAGCAACAGAGCCTAGGGCACTTCCACTTATGGTCCTATAGCTTAGGGAAATTAAAATCAAAAAGACACAGCCACCCCAAAGTTTGGGACGCCTCTGTTTACAAGAACCTCGTTTACAGTACAAGTTCAACATCGCAGAAAGTGAAAAATGGATAAAGAAGGTGTGGTATTTACTTACAAAGCAATATCACTCAGCAATGAAATCTATGTCTTCAGGCCCTTAGCAGCACAATGAGTGGATTCAGGTATGATGATTCTAACTGAAATAAGTCACACAGAAAAAGAAACATCATAAGATATCAGTAATACACGGAATGTAAACTTGTCTACACAGGAACTGAATTCCAAAACAGAACAGGGTCTCAAATTTAGAAAACCAACTTATGCTTGCTTAAGGGGAAAGGTGAGTTGGGGTGCTGCATAAAACCAGAGATTGAAATGAGCACAGATAAAGTTCCTTAAGCCAAATATGGACTAGACAAGAGCTACTCCTTGCTCAACGAAATGGACTCAACACCCCATATTAAACGCCTAAGAATGTACCTGACTAGTAAGTATCTTAAAACCTATGGATTGCTATGTCTCCAAAAGAGAATCAAGCGTGTGTACAGGGGCATAAACGCAGCAGTGATAGGATTGGAGAGGTTCGGTGAGCAAATGAAGACCCTTTGAAGTCATATTGCATGGTACCCATTCCACGGGTCTCAACTCTCCAGATTTAAGGTATTCTTCCTTCAGCTAAAACATGCATGTGGAACCCAGAGTATGATCAACCATGTGAACGGGAGACGTGTTCAAATATGTCTCAGTTTTCCTCCCCTGGTACTCGGGTGCAACATTCCAGACGCTTTACTAACACTCTCCCCACTTGGAGAGTCAGCGCCTTTAAACTCCTGTTTGGCCCAGTTTGCAATTTCTGCGGAAGATGAACAGGAATAGGGAACACCAATGAGAGACTAGCTGGAGGTGTCTGGACGGGCAAATTTAACTCTCATTTCCCACCAGGAAGAGGAAATAACCAAAGGCTCAGCGTGCCGGGCCGGAACCAGATTAGGGCCTGAAGCCATCCTGCGGTGTTGCGGCCAGCTCAAAAGAAAGCGAGTTGAAGAAAGGAGCTCAGGGGCACTGTAATTCACAAACCTGCAGAGTTATAAATGACAGCTATCGTCCAAAAATATACTGAAGTAAGGCTGCCAAGAGGACTTGAAAGCGGGGCAGAATTGCAGGAAACCGATTTCAGGAGGTAGACTGGAATTGCATTGAAAGCATAGGAAAAGAGGCAGAACGTCCACAATGATGCACTTGGCCAAAAAGGGCGTATGCGTTTTTTCCTGAATATATTCAGGAAAAAACGCATACGCCCTTTTTGGCCAACCAAGCAAGCTTGCAAAGGAAATCTGCACTACAATGAAGTCTCACTTCCCCCCGGTCAAAAGGGCCATCTGAAAAAAGTGTAAAATCCAGAAAGGCAGGACAGGCCATGGAGAACTGGGAGCCTTGTTATGCTGATGGGCGGGATGTAAATTGCCAACAGACACTCGGGAGAAGTGTATGGTGTTTCCTGAAACATCTAAAAAACAAAGCAACAGAGCCTAGGGCACTTCCACTTATGGTCCTATAGCTTAGGGAAATTAAAATCAAAAAGACACAGCCACCCCAAAGTTTGGGACGCCTCTGTTTACAAGAACCTCATTTACCGTACAAGTTCAATATCACAGAAAGTGAAAAATGGATAAAGAACTTGTGGTACTTACGTACAATGCAGTATCACTCAGCAATGAAATCTATGTCATCAGGCCCTTAGCAGCACAATGAGTGGATTCAGGTATGATGATTCTAACTGAAATAAGTCACACAGAAAAAGAAACATCATAAGATATCAGTAATACACGGAATGTAAACTTGGCTACACAGGAACTGAATTCCAAAACAGAACAGGGTCTCAAATTTAGAAAACCAACTTATGCTTGCTTAAGGGGAAAGGTGAGTTGGGGTGCTGCATAAAACCAGAGATTGAAATGAGCACAGATAAAGTTCCTTAAGCCAAATATGGAATAGACAAGAGCTACTCCTTGCTCAACGAAATGGACTCAACACCGCATATTAAACGCCTAAGAATGTACCTGACTAGTAAGTATCTTAAAACCTATGGATTGCTATGTCTCCGAAAGAGAATCAAGCATGTGTACAGGTGCATAAACGCAGCAGTGATAGGATTGGAGAGGTTCGGTGAACAAATGAAGACCCTTTGAAGTCATATTGCATGGTACCCATTCCACGGGTCTCAACTCTCCAGGTTTAAGGTATTCTTCCTTCAGCTAAAACATGCATGTGGAACCCAGAGTATGATCAACCGTATGAACGGGAGACGTGTTCAAATATGTCTCAGTTTTCGTACCCTGCTACTCGGGTGCAACATTCCAGACGCTTTACTAACACTCTCCTCACTTGGAAAGTCAGCGCCTTTAACCTCCTGTTTGGCCCAGTTTGCAATTTCTGCGGAAGATGAACAGGAATAGGGAGAACCAATGAGAGACTAGCTGGAGGTGTCTGGACGGGCAAATTTAACTCTCATTTCCCACCAGGAAGAGGAAATAACCAAAGGCTCAGCGTGCCGTGCCGGAAACAGATTAGGGCCTGAAGCCATCCTGCGGTGTTGCGGCCAGGTCACAAGAAAGCGAGTTGAAGAAAGGAGCTCAGGGGCACTGTAATTCACAAACCTGCAGAGTTATAAATGACAGCTATCGTCCAAAAATATACTGAAGTAAGGCTGCCAAGAGGACTTGAAAGCGGGGCAGAATTGCAGGAAACCGATTTCAGGAGGTAGACTGGAATTGCATTGAAAGCATAGGAAAAGAGGCAGAACGTCCACAATGATGCACTTGGCCAAAAAGGGCGTATGCATTTTTTCCTGAATATATTCAGGAAAAAACGCATACGCCCTTTTTGGCCAACCAAGCAAGCTTGCAAAGGAAATCTGCACTACAATGAAGTCTCACTTCCCCCCGGTCAAAAGGGCCATCTGAAAAAAGTGTAAAATCCAGAAAGGCAGGACAGGCCATGGAGAACTGGGAGCCTTGTTATGCTGATGGGCGGGATGTAAATTGCCAACAGACACTGGGGAGAAGTGTATGGTGTTTCCTGAAACATCTAAAAAACAAAGCAACAGAGCCTAGGGCACTTCCACTTATGGTCCTATAGCTTAGGGAAATTAAAATCAAAAAGACACAGCCACCCCAAAGTTTGGGACGCCTCTGTTTACAAGAACCTCGTTTACCGTACAAGTTCAATATCACAGAAAGTGAAAAATGGATAAAGAACTTGTGGTATTTACTTACAAAGCAATATCACTCAGCAATGAAATCTATGTCATCAGGCCTGTAGCAGCATAATGAGTGGATTCAGGTACGATGATTCTCACTGAAATAAGTCACACAGAAAAAGAAACATCATAAGATATCACTAATACACGGAATGTAAACTTGGCTACACAGGAACTGAATTCCAAAACAGAACAGGGTCTCAAATTTAGAAAACCAACTTATGCTTGCTTAAGGGGAAAGGTGAGTTGGGGTGCTGCATGAAACCAGAGATTGAAATGAGCACAGATAAAGTTCCTTAAGCCAAATATGGACTAGACAAGAGCTACTCCTTGCTCAACGAAATGGACTCAACACCCCATATTAAACGCCTAAGAATGTACCTGACTAGTAAGTATCTTAAAACCTATGGATTGCTATGTCTCCAAAAGAGAATCAAGCGTGTGTACAGGGGCATAAACGCAGCAGTGATAGGATTGGAGAGGTTCGGTGAGCAAATGAAGACCCTTTGAAGTCATATTGCATGGTACCCATTCCAAGGGTTTCAACTACCCAGGTTTAAGGTATTCTTCCTTCAGCTAAAACATGCATGTGGAACCTAGAGTATGATCAACCATGTGACCGGGAGACGTGTTCAAATATGTCTCAGTTTTCGTACCCTGGTACTCGGGTGCAACATTCCAGACGCTTTACTAACACTCTCCCCACTTGGAGAGTCAGCGCCTTTAACTTCCTGTTTGGCCCAGTTTGCAATTTCTGCGGAAGATGAACAGGAATAGCGAGAACCAATGAGAGACTAGCTGGAGGTGTCTGGACGGGCAAATTTAACTCTCATTTCCCACCAGGAAGAGGAATTAACCAAAGGCTCAGCGTGCCGTGCCGGAACCAGATTAGGGCCTGAAGCCATCCTGCGGTGTTGCGGCCAGGTCACAAGAAAGCGAGTTGAAGAAAGGAGCTCAGGGGCACTGTAATTCACAAACCTGCAGAGTTATAAATGACAGCTATCGTCCAAAAATATACTGAAGTAAGGCTGCCAAGAGGACTTGAAAGCGGGGCAGAATTGCAGGAAACCGATTTCAGGAGGTAGACTGGAATTGCATTGAAAGCATAGGAAAAGAGGCAGAACGTCCACAATGATGCACTTGGCCAAAAAGGGCGTATGCGTTTTTTCCTGAATATATTCAGGAAAAAACGCATACGCCCTTTTTGGCCAACCAAGCAAGCTTGCAAAGGAAATCTGCACTACAATGAAGTCTCACTTCCCCCCGGTCAAAAGGGCCATCTGAAAAAAGTGTAAAATCCAGAAAGACAGGACAGGCCATGGAGAACTGGGAGCCTTGTTATGCTGATGGGCGGGATGTAAATTGCCAACAGACACTCGGGAGAAGTGTATGGTGTTTCCTGAAACATCTAAAAAACAAAGCAACAGAGCCTAGGGCACTTCCACTTATGGTCCTATAGCTTAGGGAAATTAAAATCAAAAAGACACAGCCACCCCAAAGTTTGGGACGCCTCTGTTTACAAGAACCTCGTTTACAGTACAAGTTCAACATCGCAGAAAGTGAAAAATGGATAAAGAAGGTGTGGTATTTACTTACAAAGCAATATCACTCAGCAATGAAATCTATGTCATCAGGCCCTTAGCAGCACAATGAGTGGATTCAGGTATGATGATTCTAACTGAAATAAGTCACACAGAAAAAGAAACATCATAAGATATCAGTAATACACGGAATGTAAACTTGTCTACACAGGAACTGAATTCCAAAACAGAACAGGGTCTCAAATTTAGAAAACCAACTTATGCTTGCTTAAGGGGAAAGGTGAGTTGGGGTGCTGCATAAAACCAGAGATTGAAATGAGCACAGATAAAGTTCCTTAAGCCAAATATGGACTAGACAAGAGCTACTCCTTGCTCAACGAAATGGACTCAACACCCCATATTAAACGCCTAAGAATGTACCTGACTAGTAAGTATCTTAAAACCTATGGATTGCTATGTCTCCAAAAGAGAATCAAGCGTGTGTACAGGGGCATAAACGCAGCAGTGATAGGATTGGAGAGGTTCGGTGAGCAAATGAAGACCCTTTGAAGTCATATTGCATGGTACCCATTCCACGGGTCTCAACTCTCCAGATTTAAGGTATTCTTCCTTCAGCTAAAACATGCATGTGGAACCCAGAGTATGATCAACCATGTGAACGGGAGACGTGTTCAAATATGTCTCAGTTTTCCTCCCCTGGTACTCGGGTGCAACATTCCAGACGCTTTACTAACACTCTCCCCACTTGGAGAGTCAGCGCCTTTAACCTCCTGTTTGGCCCAGTTTGCAATTTCTGCGGAAGATGAACAGGAATAGGGAACACCAATGAGAGACTAGCTGGAGGTGTCTGGACGGGCAAATTTAACTCTCATTTCCCACCAGGAAGAGGAAATAACCAAAGGCTCAGCGTGCCGGGCCGGAACCAGATTAGGGCCTGAAGCCATCCTGCGGTGTTGCGGCCAGCTCAAAAGAAAGCGAGTTGAAGAAAGGAGCTCAGGGGCACTGTAATTCACAAACCTGCAGAGTTATAAATGACAGCTATCGTCCAAAAATATACTGAAGTAAGGCTGCCAAGAGGACTTGAAAGCGGGGCAGAATTGCAGGAAACCGATTTCAGGAGGTAGACTGGAATTGCATTGAAAGCATAGGAAAAGAGGCAGAACGTCCACAATGATGCACTTGGCCAAAAAGGGCGTATGCGTTTTTTCCTGAATATATTCAGGAAAAAACGCATACGCCCTTTTTGGCCAACCAAGCAAGCTTGCAAAGGAAATCTGCACTACAATGAAGTCTCACTTCCCCCCGGTCAAAAGGGCCATCTGAAAAAAGTGTAAAATCCAGAAAGGCAGGACAGGCCATGGAGAACTGGGAGCCTTGTTATGCTGATGGGCGGGATGTAAATTGCCAACAGACACTCGGGAGAAGTGTATGGTGTTTCCTGAAACATCTAAAAAACAAAGCAACAGAGCCTAGGGCACTTCCACTTATGGTCCTATAGCTTAGGGAAATTAAAATCAAAAAGACACAGCCACCCCAAAGTTTGGGACGCCTCTGTTTACAAGAACCTCGTTTACAGTACAAGTTCAACATCGCAGAAAGTGAAAAATGGATAAAGAAGGTGTGGTATTTACTTACAAAGCAATATCACTCAGCAATGAAATCTATGTCATCAGGCCCTTAGCAGCACAATGAGTGGATTCAGGTATGATGATTCTAACTGAAATAAGTCACACAGAAAAAGAAACATCATAAGATATCAGTAATACACGGAATGTAAACTTGTCTACACAGGAACTGAATTCCAAAACAGAACAGGGTCTCAAATTTAGAAAACCAACTTATGCTTGCTTAAGGGGAAAGGTGAGTTGGGGTGCTGCATAAAACCAGAGATTGAAATGAGCACAGATAAAGTTCCTTAAGCCAAATATGGACTAGACAAGAGCTACTCCTTGCTCAACGAAATGGACTCAACACCCCATATTAAACGCCTAAGAATGTACCTGACTAGTAAGTATCTTAAAACCTATGGATTGCTATGTCTCCAAAAGAGAATCAAGCGTGTGTACAGGGGCATAAACGCAGCAGTGATAGGATTGGAGAGGTTCGGTGAGCAAATGAAGACCCTTTGAAGTCATATTGCATGGTACCCATTCCACGGGTCTCAACTCTCCAGATTTAAGGTATTCTTCCTTCAGCTAAAACATGCATGTGGAACCCAGAGTATGATCAACCATGTGAACGGGAGACGTGTTCAAATATGTCTCAGTTTTCCTCCCCTGGTACTCGGGTGCAACATTCCAGACGCTTTACTAACACTCTCCCCACTTGGAGAGTCAGCGCCTTTAACCTCCTGTTTGGCCCAGTTTGCAATTTCTGCGGAAGATGAACAGGAATAGGGAACACCAATGAGAGACTAGCTGGAGGTGTCTGGACGGGCAAATTTAACTCTCATTTCCCACCAGGAAGAGGAAATAACCAAAGGCTCAGCGTGCCGGGCCGGAACCAGATTAGGGCCTGAAGCCATCCTGCGGTGTTGCGGCCAGCTCAAAAGAAAGCGAGTTGAAGAAAGGAGCTCAGGGGCACTGTAATTCACAAACCTGCAGAGTTATAAATGACAGCTATCGTCCAAAAATATACTGAAGTAAGGCTGCCAAGAGGACTTGAAAGCGGGGCAGAATTGCAGGAAACCGATTTCAGGAGGTAGACTGGAATTGCATTGAAAGCATAGGAAAAGAGGCAGAACGTCCACAATGATGCACTTGGCCAAAAAGGGCGTATGCGTTTTTTCCTGAATATATTCAGGAAAAAACGCATACGCCCTTTTTGGCCAACCAAGCAAGCTTGCAAAGGAAATCTGCACTACAATGAAGTCTCACTTCCCCCCGGTCAAAAGGGCCATCTGAAAAAAGTGTAAAATCCAGAAAGGCAGGACAGGCCATGGAGAACTGGGAGCCTTGTTATGCTGATGGGCGGGATGTAAATTGCCAACAGACACTCGGGAGAAGTGTATGGTGTTTCCTGAAACATCTAAAAAACAAAGCAACAGAGCCTAGGGCACTTCCATTTATGGTCCTATAGCTTAGGGAAATTAAAATCAAAAAGACACAGCCACCCCAAAGTTTGGGACGCCTCTGTTTACAAGAACCTCATTTACCGTACAAGTTCAATATCACAGAAAGTGAAAAATGGATAAAGAACTTGTGGTACTTACGTACAATGCAGTATCACTCAGCAATGAAATCTATGTCATCAGGCCCTTAGCAGCACAATGAGTGGATTCAGGTATGATGATTCTAACTGAAATAAGTCACACAGAAAAAGAAACATCATAAGATATCAGTAATACACGGAATGTAAACTTGGCTACACAGGAACTGAATTCCAAAACAGAACAGGGTCTCAAATTTAGAAAACCAACTTATGCTTGCTTAAGGGGAAAGGTGAGTTGGGGTGCTGCATAAAACCAGAGATTGAAATGAGCACAGATAAAGTTCCTTAAGCCAAATATGGAATAGACAAGAGCTACTCCTTGCTCAACGAAATGGACTCAACACCGCATATTAAACGCCTAAGAATGTACCTGACTAGTAAGTATCTTAAAACCTATGGATTGCTATGTCTCCGAAAGAGAATCAAGCATGTGTACAGGTGCATAAACGCAGCAGTGATAGGATTGGAGAGGTTCGGTGAACAAATGAAGACCCTTTGAAGTCATATTGCATGGTACCCATTCCACGGGTCTCAACTCTCCAGGTTTAAGGTATTCTTCCTTCAGCTAAAACATGCATGTGGAACCCAGAGTATGATCAACCGTATGAACGGGAGACGTGTTCAAATATGTCTCAGTTTTCGTACCCTGCTACTCGGGTGCAACATTCCAGACGCTTTACTAACACTCTCCTCACTTGGAAAGTCAGCGCCTTTAACCTCCTGTTTGGCCCAGTTTGCAATTTCTGCGGAAGATGAACAGGAATAGGGAGAACCAATGAGAGACTAGCTGGAGGTGTCTGGACGGGCAAATTTAACTCTCATTTCCCACCAGGAAGAGGAAATAACCAAAGGCTCAGCGTGCCGTGCCGGAAACAGATTAGGGCCTGAAGCCATCCTGCGGTGTTGCGGCCAGGTCACAAGAAAGCGAGTTGAAGAAAGGAGCTCAGGGGCACTGTAATTCACAAACCTGCAGAGTTATAAATGACAGCTATCGTCCAAAAATATACTGAAGTAAGGCTGCCAAGAGGACTTGAAAGCGGGGCAGAATTGCAGGAAACCGATTTCAGGAGGTAGACTGGAATTGCATTGAAAGCATAGGAAAAGAGGCAGAACGTCCACAATGATGCACTTGGCCAAAAAGGGCGTATGCATTTTTTCCTGAATATATTCAGGAAAAAACGCATACGCCCTTTTTGGCCAACCAAGCAAGCTTGCAAAGGAAATCTGCACTACAATGAAGTCTCACTTCCCCCCGGTCAAAAGGGCCATCTGAAAAAAGTGTAAAATCCAGAAAGGCAGGACAGGCCATGGAGAACTGGGAGCCTTGTTATGCTGATGGGCGGGATGTAAATTGCCAACAGACACTGGGGAGAAGTGTATGGTGTTTCCTGAAACATCTAAAAAACAAAGCAACAGAGCCTAGGGCACTTCCACTTATGGTCCTATAGCTTAGGGAAATTAAAATCAAAAAGACACAGCCACCCCAAAGTTTGGGACGCCTCTGTTTACAAGAACCTCGTTTACCGTACAAGTTCAATATCACAGAAAGTGAAAAATGGATAAAGAACTTGTGGTATTTACTTACAAAGCAATATCACTCAGCAATGAAATCTATGTCATCAGGCCCGTAGCAGCATAATGAGTGGATTCAGGTACGATGATTCTCACTGAAATAAGTCACACAGAAAAAGAAACATCATAAGATATCACTAATACACGGAATGTAAACTTGGCTACACAGGAACTGAATTCCAAAACAGAACAGGGTCTCAAATTTAGAAAACCAACTTATGCTTGCTTAAGGGGAAAGGTGAGTTGGGGTGCTGCATGAAACCAGAGATTGAAATGAGCACAGATAAAGTTCCTTAAGCCAAATATGGACTAGACAAGAGCTACTCCTTGCTCAACGAAATGGACTCAACACCCCATATTAAACGCCTAAGAATGTACCTGACTAGTAAGTATCTTAAAACCTATGGATTGCTATGTCTCCAAAAGAGAATCAAGCGTGTGTACAGGGGCATAAACGCAGCAGTGATAGGATTGGAGAGGTTCGGTGAGCAAATGAAGACCCTTTGAAGTCATATTGCATGGTACCCATTCCACGGGTTTCAACTACCCAGGTTTAAGGTATTCTTCCTTCAGCTAAAACATGCATGTGGAACCTAGAGTATGATCAACCATGTGACCGGGAGACGTGTTCAAATATGTCTCAGTTTTCGTACCCTGGTACTCGGGTGCAACATTCCAGACGCTTTACTAACACTCTCCCCACTTGGAGAGTCAGCGCCTTTAACTTCCTGTTTGGCCCAGTTTGCAATTTCTGCGGAAGATGAACAGGAATAGCGAGAACCAATGAGAGACTAGCTGGAGGTGTCTGGACGGGCAAATTTAACTCTCATTTCCCACCAGGAAGAGGAATTAACCAAAGGCTCAGCGTGCCGTGCCGGAACCAGATTAGGGCCTGAAGCCATCCTGCGGTGTTGCGGCCAGGTCACAAGAAAGCGAGTTGAAGAAAGGAGCTCAGGGGCACTGTAATTCACAAACCTGCAGAGTTATAAATGACAGCTATCGTCCAAAAATATACTGAAGTAAGGCTGCCAAGAGGACTTGAAAACGGGGCAGAATTGCAGGAAACCGATTTCAGGAGGTAGACTGGAATTGCATTGAAAGCATAGGAAAAGAGGCAGAACGTCCACAATGATGCACTTGGCCAAAAAGGGCGTATGCGTTTTTTCCTGAATATATTCAGGAAAAAACGCATACGCCCTTTTTGGCCAACCAAGCAAGCTTGCAAAGGAAATCTGCACTACAATGAAGTCTCACTTCCCCCCGGTCAAAAGGGCCATCTGAAAAAAGTGTAAAATCCAGAAAGACAGGACAGGCCATGGAGAACTGGGAGCCTTGTTATGCTGATGGGCGGGATGTAAATTGCCAACAGACACTCGGGAGAAGTGTATGGTGTTTCCTGAAACATCTAAAAAACAAAGCAACAGAGCCTAGGGCACTTCCACTTATGGTCCTATAGCTTAGGGAAATTAAAATCAAAAAGACACAGCCACCCCAAAGTTTGGGACGCCTCTGTTTACAAGAACCTCGTTTACCGTACAAGTTCAATATCACAGAAAGTGAAAAATGGATAAAGAACTTGTGATACTTACGTACAATGCAGTATCACTCAGCAATGAAATCTATGTCATCAGGCCCGTAGCAGCATAATGAGTGGATTCAGGTACGATGATTCTCACTGAAATAAGTCACACAGAAAAAGAAACATCATAAGATATCAGTAATACACGGAATGTAAACTTGGCTACACAGGAACTGAATTCCAAAACAGAACAGGGTCTCAAATTTAGAAAACCAACTTATGCTTGCTTAAGGGGAAAGGTGAGTTGGGGTGCTGCATAAAACCAGAGATTGAAATGAGCACAGATAAAGTTCCTTAAGCCAAATATGGACTAGACAAGAGCTACTCCTTGCTCAACGAAATGGACTCAACACCACATATTAAACGCCTAAGAATGTACCTGACTAGTAAGTATCTTAAAACCTATGGATTGCTATGTCTCCAAAAGAGAATCAAGCGTGTGTACAGGGGCATAAACGCAGCAGTGATAGGATTGGAGAGGTTCGGTGAGCAAATGAAGACCCTTTGAAGTCATATTGCATGGTACCCATTCCACGGGTCTCAACTCTCCAGGTTTAAGGTATTCTTCCTTCAGCTAAAACATGCATGTGGAACCCAGAGTATGATCAACCATGTGAACGGGAGACGTGTTCAAATATGTCTCAGTTTTCCTCCCCTGGTACTCGGGTGCAACATTCCAGACGCTTTACTAACACTCTCCCCACTTGGAGAGTCAGCGCCTTTAACCTCCTGTTTGGCCCAGTTTGCAATTTCTGCGGAAGATGAACAGGAATAGGGAACACCAATGAGAGACTAGCTGGAGGTGTCTGGACGGGCAAATTTAACTCTCATTTCCCACCAGGAAGAGGAAATAACCAAAGGCTCAGCGTGCCGTGCCGGAACCAGATTAGGGCCTGAAGCCATCCTGCGGTGTTGCGGCCAGCTCAAAAGAAAGCGAGTTGAAGAAAGGAGCTCAGGGGCACTGTAATTCACAAACCTGCAGAGTTATAAATGACAGCTATCGTCCAAAAATATACTGAAGTAAGGCTGCCAAGAGGACTTGAAAGCGGGGCAGAATTGCAGGAAACCGATTTCAGGAGGTAGACTGGAATTGCTTTGAAAGCATAGGAAAAGAGGCAGAACGTCCACAATGATGCACTTGGCCAAAAAGGGCGTATGAGTTTTTTCCTGAATATATTCAGGAAAAAACGCATACGCCCTTTTTGGCCAACCAAGCAAGCTTGCAAAGGAAATCTGCACTACAATGAAGTCTCACTTCCCCCCGGTCAAAAGGGCCATCTGAAAAAAGTGTAAAATCCAGAAAGGCAGGACAGGCCATGGAGAACTGGGAGCCTTGTTATGCTGATGGGCGGGAT
The DNA here is from genome assembly GCF_963455315.2 of Globicephala melas. Taxonomy (NCBI): domain Eukaryota; kingdom Metazoa; phylum Chordata; class Mammalia; order Artiodactyla; family Delphinidae; genus Globicephala; species Globicephala melas. The sequence goes on from NW_027207284.1 coordinate 319,798, forward strand.
GTAAATTGCCAACAGACACTCGGGAGAAGTGTATGGTGTTTCCTGAAACATCTAAAAAACAAAGCAACAGAGCCTAGGGCACTTCCACTTATGGTCCTGTAGCTTAGGGAAATTAAAATCAAAAAGACACAGCCACCCCAAAGTTTGGGACGCCTCTGTTTACAAGAACCTCGTTTACCGTACAAGTTCAATATCACAGAAAGTGAAAAATGGATAAAGAACTTGTGGTACTTACGTACAATGCAGTATCACTCAGCAATGAAATCTATGTCATCAGGCCCGTAGCAGCATAATGAGTGGATTCAGGTACGATGATTCTCACTGAAATAAGTCACACAGAAAAAGAAACATCATAAGATATCACTAATACACGGAATGTAAACTTGGCTACACAGGAACTGAATTCCAAAACAGAACAGGGTCTCAAATTTAGAAAACCAACTTATGCTTGCTTAAGGGGAAAGGTGAGTTGGGGTGCTGCATAAAACCAGAGATTGAAATGAGCACAGATAAAGTTCCTTAAGCCAAATATGGACTAGACAAGAGCTGCTCCTTGCTCAACGAAATGGACTCAACACCCCATATTAAACGCCTAAGAATGTACCTGACTAGTAAGTATCTTAAAACCTATGGATTGCTATGTCTCCGAAAGAGAATCAAGCATGTGTACAGGGGCATAAACGCAGCAGTGATAGGATTGGAGAGGTTCAGTGAGCAAATGAAGACCCTTTGAAGTCATATTGCGTGGTACCCATTCCACGGGTCTCAACTCTCCAGGTTTAAGGTATTCTTCCTTCAGCTAAAACATGCATGTGGAACCCAGAGTATGATCAACCATGTGAACGGGAGACGTGTTCAAATATGTCTCAGTTTTCCTCCCCTGGTACTCGGGTGCTACATTCCAGACGCTTTACTAACACTCTCCCCACTTGGAGAGTCAGCGCCTTTAACCTCCTGTTTGGCCCAGTTTGCAATTTCTGCGGAAGATGAACAGGAATAGGGAACACCAATGAGAGACTAGCTGGAGGTGTCTGGACGGGCAAATTTAACTCTCATTTCCCACCAGGAAGAGGAAATAACCAAAGGCTCAGCGTGCCGGGCCGGAACCAGATTAGGGCCTGAAGCCATCCTGCGGTGTTGCGGCCAGCTCAAAAGAAAGCGAGTTGAAGAAAGGAGCTCAGGGGCACTGTAATTCACAAACCTGCAGAGTTATAAATGACAGCTATCGTCCAAAAATATACTGAAGTAAGGCTGCCAAGAGGACTTGAAAGCGGGGCAGAATTGCAGGAAACCGATTTCAGGAGGTAGACTGGAATTGCATTGAAAGCATAGGAAAAGAGGCAGAACGTCCACAATGATGCACTTGGCCAAAAAGGGTGTATGCGTTTTTTCCTGAATATATTCAGGAAAAAACGCATACGCCCTTTTTGGCCAACCAAGCAAGCTTGCAAAGGAAATCTGCACTACAATGAAGTCTCACTTCGCCCCGGTTAAAAGGGCCATCTGAAAAAAGTGTAAAATCCAGAAAGGCAGGACAGGCCATGGAGAACTGGGAGCCTTGTTATGCTGATGGGCGGGATGTAAATTGCCAACAGACACTCGGGAGAAGTGTATGGTGTTTCCTGAAACATCTAAAAAACAAAGCAACAGAGCCTAGGGCACTTCCACTTATGGTCCTATAGCTTAGAGAAATTAAAATCAAAAAGACACAGCCACCCCAAAATTTGGGACGCCTCTGTTTACAAGAACCTCGTTTACAGTACAAGTTCAACATCGCAGAAAGTGAAAAATGGATAAAGAACATGTGGTATTTACTGACAAAGCAATATCACTCAGCAATGAAATCTATGTCATCAGGCCCTTAGCAGCACAATGAGTGGATTCAGGTATGATGATTCTAACTGAAATAAGTCACACAGAAAAAGAAACATCATAAGATATCAGTAATACATGGAATGTAAACTTGGCTACACAGGAACTGAATTACAGAACAGAACAGGGTCTCAAATTTAGAAAACCAACTTATGCTTGCTTAAGGGGAAAGGTGAGTTGGGGTGCTGCATAAAACCAGAGATTGAAATGAGCACAGATAAAGTTCCTTAAGCCAAATATGGAATAGACAAGAGCTACTCCTTGCTCAACGAAATGGACTCAACACCGCATATTAAACGCCTAAGAATGTACCTGACTAGTAAGTATCTTAAAACCTATGGATTGCTATGTCTCCGAAAGAGAATCAAGCATGTGTACAGGCGCATAAACGCAGCAGTGATAGGATTGGAGAGGTTCGGTGAACAAATGAAGACCCTTTGAAGTCATATTGCATGGTACCCATTCCACGGGTCTCAACTCTCCAGGTTTAAGGTATTCTTCCTTCAGCTACAACATGCATGTGGAATCCAGAGTATGATCAACCGTGTGAACGGGAGATGTGTTCAAATATGTCTCAGTTTTCGTACCCTGGTACTCGGGTGCAACATTCCAGACGCTTTACTAACACTCTCCCCCTTGGAGAGTCAGCGCCTTTAACCTCCTGTTTGGCCCAGTTTGCAATTTCTGCGGAAGTTGAACAGGAATAGGGAACACCAATGAGAGACTAGCTGGAGGTGTCTGGACGGGCAAATTTAACTCTCATTTCCCACCAGGAAGAGGAAATAACCAAAGGCTCAGCGTGCCGTGCCGGAACCAGATTAGGGCCTGAAGCCATCCTGCGGTGTTGCGGCCAGGTCACAAGAAAGCGAGTTGAAGAAAGGAGCTCAGGGGCACTGTAATTCACAAACCTGCAGAGTTATAAATGACAGCTATCGTCCAAAAATATACTGAAGTAAGGCTGCCAAGAGGACTTGAAAGCGGGGCAGAATTGCAGGAAACCGATTTCAGGAGGTAGACTGGAATTGCATTGAAAGCATAGGAAAAGAGGCAGAACGTCCACAATGATGCACTTGGCCAAAAAGGGCGTATGCGTTTTTTCCTGAATATATTCAGGAAAAAACGCATACGCCCTTTTTGGCCAACCAAGCAAGCTTGCAAAGGAAATCTGCACTACAATGAAGTCTCACTTCCCCCCGGTCAAAAGGGCCATCTGAAAAAAGTGTAAAATCCAGAAAGGCAGGACAGGCCATGGAGAACTGGGAGCCTTGTTATGCTGATGGGCGGGATGTAAATTGCCAACAGACACTGGGGAGAAGTGTATGGTGTTTCCTGAAACATCTAAAAAACAAAGCAAGAGAGCCTAGGGCACTTCCACTTATGGTCCTATAGCTTAGGGAAATTAAAATCAAAAAGACACAGCCACCCCAAAGTTTGGGACGCCTCTGTTTACAAGAACCTCGTTTACCGTACAAGTTCAATATCACAGAAAGTGAAAAATGGATAAAGAACTTGTGGTACTTACGTACAATGCAGTATCACTCAGCAATGAAATCTATGTCATCAGGCCCGTAGCAGCATAATGAGTGGATTCAGGTACGATGATTCTCACTGAAATAAGTCACACAGAAAAAGAAACATCATAAGATATCACTAATACACGGAATGTAAACTTGGCTACACAGGAACTGAATTACAGAACAGAACAGGGTCTCAAATTTAGAAAACCAACTTATGCTTGCTTAAGGGGAAAGGTGAGTTGGGGTGCTGCATAAAACCAGAGATTGAAATGAGCACAGATAAAGTTCCTTAAGCCAAATATGGAATAGACAAGAGCTACTCCTTGCTCAACGAAATGGACTCAACACCGCATATTAAACGCCTAAGAATGTACCTGACTAGTAAGTATCTTAAAACCTATGGATTGCTATGTCTCCGAAAGAGAATCAAGCATGTGTACAGGCGCATAAACGCAGCAGTGATAGGATTGGAGAGGTTCGGTGAACAAATGAAGACCCTTTGAAGTCATATTGCATGGTACCCATTCCACGGGTCTCAACTCTCCAGGTTTAAGGTATTCTTCCTTCAGCTAAAACATGCATGTGGAATCCAGAGTATGATCAACCGTGTGAACGGGAGATGTGTTCAAATATATCTCAGTTTTCGTACCCTGGTACTCGGGTGCAACATTCCAGACGCTTTACTAACACTCTCCCCCTTGGAGAGTCAGCGCCTTTAACCTCCTGTTTGACCCAGTTTGCAATTTCTGCGGAAGTTGAACAGGAATAGGGAACACCAATGAGAGACTAGCTGGAGGTGTCTGGACGGGCAAATTTAACTCTCATTTCCCACCAGGAAGAGGAAATAACCAAAGGCTCAGCGTGCCGTGCCGGAACCAGATTAGGGCCTGAAGCCATCCTGCGGTGTTGCGGCCAGGTCACAAGAAAGCGAGTTGAAGAAAGGAGCTCAGGGGCACTGTAATTCACAAACCTGCAGAGTTATAAATGACAGCTATCGTCCAAAAATATACTGAAGTAAGGCTGCCAAGAGGACTCGAAAGCGGGGCAGAATTGCAGGAAACCGATTTCAGGAGGTAGACTGGAATTGCATTGAAAGCATAGGAAAAGAGGCAGAACGTCCACAATGATGCACTTGGCCAAAAACGGCGTATGTGTTTTTTCCTGAATATATTCAGGAAAAAACGCATACGCCCTTTTTGGCCAACCAAGCAAGCTTGCAAAGGAAATCTGCACTACAATGAAGTCTCACTTCCCCCCGGTCAAAAGGGCCATCTGAAAAAAGTGTAAAATCCAGAAAGGCAGGACAGGCCATGGAGAACTGGGAGCCTTGTTATGCTGATGGGCGGGATGTAAATTGCCAACAGACACTCGGGAGAAGTGTATGGTGTTTCCTGAAACATCTAAAAAACAAAGCAACAGAGCCTAGGGCACTTCCACTTATGGTCCTATAGCTTAGGGAAATTAAAATCAAAAAGACACAGCCACCCCAAAGTTTGGGACGCCTCTGTTTACAAGAACCTCGTTTACCGTACAAGTTCAATATCACAGAAAGTGAAAAATGGATAAAGAACTTGTGGTACTTACGTACAATGCAGTATCACTCAGCAATGAAATCTATGTCATCAGGCCCGTAGCAGCATAATGAGTGGATTCAGGTACGATGATTCTCACTGAAATAAGTCACACAGAAAAAGAAACATCATAAGATATCAGTAATACACGGAATGTAAACTTGGCTACACAGGAACTGAATTCCAAAACAGAACAGGGTCTCAAATTTAGAAAACCAACTTATGGTTGCTTAAGGGGAAAGGTGAGTTGGGGTGCTGCATAAAACCAGAGATTGAAATGAGCACAGATAAAGTTCCTTAAGCCAAATATGGACTAGACAAGAGCTACTCCTTGCTCAACGAAATGGACTCAACACCCCATATTAAACGCCTAAGAATGTACCTGACTAGTAAGTATCTTAAAACCTATGGATTGCTATGTCTCCAAAAGAGAATCAAGCGTGTGTACAGGGGCATAAACGCAGCAGTGATAGGATTGGAGAGGTTCGGTGAGCAAATGAAGACCCTTTGAAGTCATATTGCATGGTACCCATTCCACGGGTCTCAACTCTCCAGGTTTAAGGTATTCTTCCTTCAGCTAAAACATGCATGTGGAACCCAGAGTATGATCAACCATGTGAACGGGAGACGTGTTCAAATATGTCTCAGTTTTCCTCCCCTGGTACTCGGGTGCAACATTCCAGACGCTTTACTAACACTCTCCCCACTTGGAGAGTCAGCGCCTTTAACCTCCTGTTTGGCCCAGTTTGCAATTTCTGCGGAAGATGAACAGGAATAGGGAACACCAATGAGAGACTAGCTGGAGGTGTCTGGACGGGCAAATTTAACTCTCATTTCCCACCAGGAAGAGGAAATAACCAAAGGCTCAGCGTGCCGGGCCGGAACCAGATTAGGGCCTGAAGCCATCCTGCGGTGTTGCGGCCAGCTCAAAAGAAAGCGAGTTGAAGAAAGGAGCTCAGGGGCACTGTAATTCACAAACCTGCAGAGTTATAAATGACAGCTATCGTCCAAAAATATACTGAAGTAAGGCTGCCAAGAGGACTTGAAAGCGGGGCAGAATTGCAGGAAACCGATTTCAGGAGGTAGACTGGAATTGCATTGAAAGCATAGGAAAAGAGGCAGAACGTCCACAATGATGCACTTGGCCAAAAAGGGCGTATGCGTTTTTTCCTGAATATATTCAGGAAAAAACGCATACGCCCTTTTTGGCCAACCAAGCAAGCTTGCAAAGGAAATCTGCACTACAATGAAGTCTCACTTCGCCCCGGTCAAAAGGGCCATCTGAAAAAAGTGTAAAATCCAGAAAGGCAGGACAGGCCATGGATAACTGGGAGCCTTGTTATGCTGATGGGCGGGATGTAAATTGCCAACAGACACTCGGGAGAAGTGTATGGTGTTTCCTGAAACATCTAAAAAACAAAGCAACAGAGCCTAGGGCACTTCCACTTATGGTCCTATAGCTTAGAGAAATTAAAATCAAAAAGACACAGCCACCCCAAAGTTTGGGACGCCTCTGTTTACAAGAACCTCGTTTACAGTACAAGTTCAACATCGCAGAAAGTGAAAAATGGATAAAGAACATGTGGTATTTACTGACAAAGCAATATCACTCAGCAATGAAATCTATGTCATCAGGCCCTTAGCAGCACAATGTGTGGATTCAGGTATGATGATTCTAACTGAAATAAGTCACACAGAAAAAGAAACATCATAAGATATCAGTAATACATGGAATGTAAACTTGGCTACACAGGAACTGAATTACAGAACAGAACAGTGTCTCAAATTTAGAAAACCAACTTATGCTTGCTTAAGGGGAAAGGTGAGTTGGGGTGCTGCATAAAACCAGAGATTGAAATGAGCACAGATAAAGTTCCTTAAGCCAAATATGGAATAGACAAGAGCTACTCCTTGCTCAACGAAATGGACTCAACACCGCATATTAAACGCCTAAGAATGTACCTGACTAGTAAGTATCTTAAAACCTATGGATTGCTATGTCTCCGAAAGAGAATCAAGCATGTGTACAGGCGCATAAACGCAGCAGTGATAGGATTGGAGAGGTTCGGTGAACAAATGAAGACCCTTTGAAGTCATATTGCATGGTACCCATTCCACGGGTCTCAACTCTCCAGGTTTAAGGTATTCTTCCTTCAGCTAAAACATGCATGTGGAATCCAGAGTATGATCAACCGTGTGAACGGGAGATGTGTTCAAATATGTCTCAGTTTTCGTACCCTGGTACAGGGGTGCAACATTCCAGACGCTTTACTAACACTCTCCCCCTTGGAGAGTCAGCGCCTTTAACCTCCTGTTTGGCCCAGTTTGCAATTTCTGCGGAAGTTGAACAGGAATAGGGAACACCAATGAGAGACTAGCTGGAGGTGTCTGGACGGGCAAATTTAACTCTCATTTCCCACCAGGAAGAGGAAATAACCAAAGGCTCAGCGTGCCGTGCCGGAACCAGATTAGGGCCTGAAGCCATCCTGCGGTGTTGCGGCCAGGTCACAAGAAAGCGAGTTGAAGAAAGGAGCTCAGGGGCACTGTAATTCACAAACCTGCAGAGTTATAAATGACAGCTATCGTCCAAAAATATACTGAAGTAAGGCTGCCAAGAGGACTTGAAAGCGGGGCAGAATTGCAGGAAACCGATTTCAGGAGGTAGACTGGAATTGCATTGAAAGCATAGGAAAAGAGGCAGAACGTCCACAATGATGCACTTGGCCAAAAAGGGCGTATGCGTTTTTTCCTGAATATATTCAGGAAAAAACGCATACGCCCTTTTTGGCCAACCAAGCAAGCTTGCAAAGGAAATCTGCACTACAATGAAGTCTCACTTCCCCCCGGTCAAAAGGGCCATCTGAAAAAAGTGTAAAATCCAGAAAGGCAGGACAGGCCATGGAGAACTGGGAGCCTTGTTATGCTGATGGGCGGGATGTAAATTGCCAACAGACACTGGGGAGAAGTGTATGGTGTTTCCTGAAACATCTAAAAAACAAAGCAAGAGAGCCTAGGGCACTTCCACTTATGGTCCTATAGCTTAGGGAAATTAAAATCAAAAAGACACAGCCACCCCAAAGTTTGGGACGCCTCTGTTTACAAGAACCTCGTTTACCGTACAAGTTCAATATCACAGAAAGTGAAAAATGGATAAAGAAGGTGTGGTATTTACTTACGAAGCAATATCACTCAGCAATGAAATCTATGTCATCAGGCCCTTAGCAGCACAATGAGTGGATTCAGGTACGATGATTCTCACTGAAATAAGTCACACAGAAAAAGAAACATCATAAGATATCACTAATACACGGAATGTAAACTTGGCTACACAGGAACTGAATTCCAAAACAGAACAGGGTCTCAAATTTAGAAAACCAACTTATGCTTGCTTAAGTGGAAAGGTGAGTTGGGGTGCTGCATAAAACCAGAGATTGAAATGAGCACAGATAAAGTTCCTTAAGCCAAATATGGACTAGACAAGAGCTACTCCTTGCTCAACGAAATGGACTCAACACCCCATATTAAACGCCTAAGAATGTACCTGACTAGTAAGTATCTTAAAACCTATGGATTGCTATGTCTCCAAAAGAGAATCAAGCGTGTGTACAGGGGCATAAACGCAGCAGTGATAGAATTGGAGAGGTTCGGTGAGCAAATGAAGACCCTTTGAAGTCATATTGCATGGTACCCATTCCACGGGTCTCAACTCTCCAGGTTTAAGGTATTCTTCCTTCAGCTAAAACATGCATGTGGAACCCAGAGTATGATCAACCATGTGAACGGGAGACGTGTTCAAATATGTCTCAGTTTTCCTCCCCTGGTACTCGGGTGCAACATTCCAGACGCTTTACTAACACTCTCCCCACTTGGAGAGTCAGCGCCTTTAACCTCCTGTTTGGCCCAGTTTGCAATTTCTGCGGAAGATGAACAGGAATAGGGAACACCAATGAGAGACTAGCTGGAGGTGTCTGGACGGGCAAATTTAACTCTCATTTCCCACCAGGAAGAGGAAATAACCAAAGGCTCAGCGTGCCGGGCCGGAACCAGATTAGGGCCTGAAGCCATCCTGCGGTGTTGCGGCCAGGTCACAAGAAAGCGAGTTGAAGAAAGGAGCTCAGGGGCACTGTAATTCACAAACCTGCAGAGTTATAAATGACAGCTATCGTCCAAAAATATACTGAAGTAAGGCTGCCAAGAGGACTTGAAAGCGGGGCAGAATTGCAGGAAACCGATTTCAGGAGGTAGACTGGAATTGCATTGAAAGCATAGGAAAAGAGGCAGAATGTCCACAATGATGCACTTGGCCAAAAAGGGCGTATGCGTTTTTTCCTGAATATATTCAGGAAAAAACGCATACGCCCTTTTTGGCCAACCAAGCAAGCTTGCAAAGGAAATCTGCACTACAATGAAGTCTCACTTCCCCCCGGTCAAAAGGGCCATCTGAAAAAAGTGTAAAATCCAGAAAGGCAGGACAGGCCATGGAGAACTGGGAGCCTTGTTATGCTGATGGGCGGGATGTAAATTGCCAACAGACACTCGGGAGAAGTGTATGGTGTTTCCTGAAACATCTAAAAAACAAAGCAACAGAGCCTAGGGCACTTCCACTTATGGTCCTATAGCTTAGGGAAATTAAAATCAAAAAGACACAGCCACCCCAAAGTTTGGGACGCCTCTGTTTACAAGAACCTCGTTTACAGTACAAGTTCAACATCGCAGAAAGTGAAAAATGGATAAAGAAGGTGTGGTATTTACTTACAAAGCAATATCACTCAGCAATGAAATCTATGTCATCAGGCCCTTAGCAGCACAATGAGTGGATTCAGGTACGATGATTCTCACTGAAATAAGTCACACAGAAAAAGAAACATCATAAGATATCACTAATACACGGAATGTAAACTTGGCTACACAGGAACTGAATTCCAAAACAGAACAGGGTCTCAAATTTAGAAAACCAACTTATGCTTGCTTAAGGGGAAAGGTGAGTTGGGGTGCTGCATAAAACCAGAGATTGAAATGAGCACAGATAAAGTTCCTTAAGCCAAATATGGACTAGACAAGAGCTACTCCTTGCTCAACGAAATGGACTCAACACCCCATATTAAACGCCTAAGAATGTACCTGACTAGTAAGTATCTTAAAACCTATGGATTGCTATGTCTCCAAAAGAGAATCAAGCGTGTGTACAGGGGCATAAACGCAGCAGTGATAGGATTGGAGAGGTTCGGTGAGCAAATGAAGACCCTTTGAAGTCATATTGCATGGTACCCATTCCACGGGTCTCAACTCTCCAGGTTTAAGGTATTCTTCCTTCAGCTAAAACATGCATGTGGAACCCAGAGTATGATCAACCATGTGAACGGGAGATGTGTTCAAATATGTCTCAGTTTTCCTCCCCTGGTACTCGGGTGCAACATTCCAGACGCTTTACTAACACTCTCCCCACTTGGAGAGTCAGCGCCTTTAACCTCCTGTTTGGCCCAGTTTGCAATTTCTGCGGAAGATGAACAGGAATAGGGAACACCAATGAGAGACTAGCTGGAGGTGTCTGGACGGGCAAATTTAACTCTCATTTCCCACCAGGAAGAGGAAATAACCAAAGGCTCAGCGTGCCGGGCCGGAACCAGATTAGGGCCTGAAGCCATCCTGCGGTGTTGCGGCCAGGTCACAAGAAAGCGAGTTGAAGAAAGGAGCTCAGGGGCACTGTAATTCACAAACCTGCAGAGTTATAAATGACAGCTATCGTCCAAAAATATACTGAAGTAAGGCTGCCAAGAGGACTTGAAAGCGGGGCAGAATTGCAGGAAACCGATTTCAGGAGGTAGACTGGAATTGCATTGAAAGCATAGGAAAAGAGGCAGAATGTCCACAATGATGCACTTGGCCAAAAAGGGCGTATGCGTTTTTTCCTGAATATATTCAGGAAAAAACGCATACGCCCTTTTTGGCCAACCAAGCAAGCTTGCAAAGGAAATCTGCACTACAATGAAGTCTCACTTCCCCCCGGTCAAAAGGGCCATCTGAAAAAAGTGTAAAATCCAGAAAGGCAGGACAGGCCATGGAGAACTGGGAGCCTTGTTATGCTGATGGGCGGGATGTAAATTGCCAACAGACACTCGGGAGAAGTGTATGGTGTTTCCTGAAACATCTAAAAAACAAAGCAACAGAGCCTAGGGCACTTCCACTTATGGTCCTATAGCTTAGGGAAATTAAAATCAAAAAGACACAGCCACCCCAAAGTTTGGGACGCCTCTGTTTACAAGAACCTCGTTTACAGTACAAGTTCAACATCGCAGAAAGTGAAAAATGGATAAAGAAGGTGTGGTATTTACTTACAAAGCAATATCACTCAGCAATGAAATCTATGTCATCAGGCCCTTAGCAGCACAATGAGTGGATTCAGGTACGATGATTCTCACTGAAATAAGTCACACAGAAAAAGAAACATCATAAGATATCACTAATACACGGAATGTAAACTTGGCTACACAGGAACTGAATTCCAAAACAGAACAGGGTCTCAAATTTAGAAAACCAACTTATGCTTGCTTAAGGGGAAAGGTGAGTTGGGGTGCTGCATAAAACCAGAGATTGAAATGAGCACAGATAAAGTTCCTTAAGCCAAATATGGACTAGACAAGAGCTACTCCTTGCTCAACGAAATGGACTCAACACCCCATATTAAACGCCTAAGAATGTACCTGACTAGTAAGTATCTTAAAACCTATGGATTGCTATGTCTCCAAAAGAGAATCAAGCGTGTGTACAGGGGCATAAACGCAGCAGTGATAGGATTGGAGAGGTTCGGTGAGCAAATGAAGACCCTTTGAAGTCATATTGCATGGTACCCATTCCACGGGTCTCAACTCTCCAGGTTTAAGGTATTCTTCCTTCAGCTAAAACATGCATGTGGAACCCAGAGTATGATCAACCATGTGAACGGGAGATGTGTTCAAATATGTCTCAGTTTTCCTCCCCTGGTACTCGGGTGCAACATTCCAGACGCTTTACTAACACTCTCCCCACTTGGAGAGTCAGCGCCTTTAACCTCCTGTTTGGCCCAGTTTGCAATTTCTGCGGAAGATGAACAGGAATAGGGAACACCAATGAGAGACTAGCTGGAGGTGTCTGGACGGGCAAATTTAACTCTCATTTCCCACCAGGAAGAGGAAATAACCAAAGGCTCAGCGTGCCGGGCCGGAACCAGATTAGGGCCTGAAGCCATCCTGCGGTGTTGCGGCCAGCTCAAAAGAAAGCGAGTTGAAGAAAGGAGCTCAGGGGCACTGTAATTCACAAACCTGCAGAGTTATAAATGACAGCTATCGTCCAAAAATATACTGAAGTAAGGCTGCCAAGAGGACTTGAAAGCGGGGCAGAATTGCAGGAAACCGATTTCAGGAGGTAGACTGGAATTGCATTGAAAGCATAGGAAAAGAGGCAGAACGTCCACAATGATGCACTTGGCCAAAAAGGGCGTATGCGTTTTTTCCTGAATATATTCAGGAAAAAACGCATACGCCCTTTTTGGCCAACCAAGCAAGCTTGCAAAGGAAATCTGCACTACAATGAAGTCTCACTTCCCCCCGGTCAAAAGGGCCATCTGAAAAAAGTGTAAAATCCAGAAAGGCAGGACAGGCCATGGAGAACTGGGAGCCTTGTTATGCTGATGGGCGGGATGTAAATTGCCAACAGACACTCGGGAGAAGTGTATGGTGTTTCCTGAAACATCTAAAAAACAAAGCAACAGAGCCTAGGGCACTTCCACTTATGGTCCTATAGCTTAGGGAAATTAAAATCAAAAAGACACAGCCACCCCAAAGTTTGGGACGCCTCTGTTTACAAGAACCTCGTTTACCGTACAAGTTCAATATCACAGAAAGTGAAAAATGGATAAAGAAGGTGTGGTATTTACTTACGAAGCAATATCACTCAGCAATGAAATCTATGTCATCAGGCCCTTAGCAGCACAATGAGTGGATTCAGGTACGATGATTCTCACTGAAATAAGTCACACAGAAAAAGAAACATCATAAGATATCACTAATACACGGAATGTAAACTTGGCTACACAGGAACTGAATTCCAAAACAGAACAGGGTCTCAAATTTAGAAAACCAACTTATGCTTGCTTAAGGGGAAAGGTGAGTTGGGGTGCTGCATAAAACCAGAGATTGAAATGAGCACAGATAAAGTTCCTTAAGCCAAATATGGACTAGACAAGAGCTACTCCTTGCTCAACGAAATGGACTCAACACCCCATATTAAACGCCTAAGAATGTACCTGACTAGTAAGTATCTTAAAACCTATGGATTGCTATGTCTCCAAAAGAGAATCAAGCGTGTGTACAGGGGCATAAACGCAGCAGTGATAGGATTGGAGAGGTTCGGTGAGCAAATGAAGACCCTTTGAAGTCATATTGCATGGTACCCATTCCACGGGTCTCAACTCTCCAGGTTTAAGGTATTCTTCCTTCAGCTAAAACATGCATGTGGAACCCAGAGTATGATCAACCATGTGAACGGGAGATGTGTTCAAATATGTCTCAGTTTTCCTCCCCTGGTACTCGGGTGCAACATTCCAGACGCTTTACTAACACTCTCCCCACTTGGAGAGTCAGCGCCTTTAACCTCCTGTTTGGCCCAGTTTGCAATTTCTGCGGAAGATGAACAGGAATAGGGAACACCAATGAGAGACTAGCTGGAGGTGTCTGGACGGGCAAATTTAACTCTCATTTCCCACCAGGAAGAGGAAATAACCAAAGGCTCAGCGTGCCGTGCCGGAACCAGATTAGGGCCTGAAGCCATCCTGCGGTGTTGCGGCCAGCTCACAAGAAAGCGAGTTGAACAAAGGAGCTCAGGGGCACTGTAATTCACAAACCTGCAGAGTTATAAATGACAGCTATCGTCCAAAAATATACTGAAGTAAGGCTGCCAAGAGGACTTGAAAGCGGGGCAGAATTGCAGGAAACCGATTTCAGGAGGTAGACTGGAATTGCATTGAAAGCATAGGAAAAGAGGCAGAACGTCCACAATGATGCACTTGGCCAAAAAGGGCGTATGCGTTTTTTCCTGAATATATTCAGGAAAAAACGCATACGCCCTTTTTGGCCAACCAAGCAAGCTTGCAAAGGAAATCTGCACTACAATGAAGTCTCACTTCCCCCCGGTCAAAAGGGCCATCTGAAAAAAGTGTAAAATCCAGAAAAGCAGGACAGGCCATGGAGAACTGGGAGCCTTGTTATGCTGATGGGCGGGATGTAAATTGCCAACAGACACTCGGGAGAAGTGTATGGTGTTTCCTGAAACATCTAAAAAACAAAGCAACAGAGCCTAGGGCACTTCCACTTATGGTCCTATAGCTTAGGGAAATTAAAATCAAAAAGACACAGCCACCCCAAAGTTTGGGACGCCTCTGTTTACAAGAACCTCGTTTACCGTACAAGTTCAATATCACAGAAAGTGAAAAATGGATAAAGAACTTGTGGTACTTACGTACAATGCAGTATCACTCAGCAATGAAATCTATGTCATCAGGCCCGTAGCAGCATAATGAGTGGATTCAGGTACGATGATTCTCACTGAAATAAGTCACACAGAAAAAGAAACATCATAAGATATCACTAATACACGGAATGTAAACTTGGCTACACAGGAACTGAATTCCAAAACAGAACAGGGTCTCAAATTTAGAAAACCAACTTATGCTTGCTTAAGGGGAAAGGTGAGTTGGGGTGCTGCATAAAACCAGAGATTGAAATGAGCACAGATAAAGTTCCTTAAGCCAAATATGGACTAGACAAGAGCTACTCCTTGCTCAACGAAATGGACTCAACACCCCATATTAAACGCCTAAGAATGTACCTGACTAGTAAGTATCTTAAAACCTATGGATTGCTATGTCTCCAAAAGAGAATCAAGCGTGTGTACAGGGGCATAAACGCAGCAGTGATAGGATTGGAGAGGTTCGGTGAGCAAATGAAGACCCTTTGAAGTCATATTGCATGGTACCCATTCCACGGGTTTCAACTACCCAGGTTTAAGGTATTCTTCCTTCAGCTAAAACATGCATGTGGAACCTAGAGTATGATCAACCATGTGATCGGGAGACGTGTTCAAATATGTCTCAGTTTTCGTACCCTGGTACTCGGGTGCAACATTCCAGACGCTTTACTAACACTCTCCTGACTTGGAGAGTCAGTCCCTTTAATCTCCTGTTTGGCCCAGTTTGCAATTTCTGCGGAAGATGAACAGGAATAGGGAACACCAATGAGAGACTAGCTGGAGGTGTCTGGACGGGCAAATTTAACTCTCATTTCCCACCAGGAAGAGGAAATAACCAAAGGCTCAGCGTGCCGTGCCGGAACCAGATTAGGGCCTGAAGCCATCCTGCGGTGTTGCGGCCAGCTCACAAGAAAGCGAGTTGAAGAATGGAGCTCAGGGGCACTGTAATTCACAAACCTGCAGAGTTATAAATGACAGCTATCGTCCAAAAATATACTGAAGTAAGGCTGCCAAGAGGACTTGAAAGCGGGGCAGAATTGCAGGAAACCGATTTCAGGAGGTAGACTGGAATTGCATTGAAAGCATAGGAAAAGAGGCAGAACGTCCACAATGATGCACTTGGCCAAAAAGCGCGTATGCGTTTTTTCCTGAATATATTCAGGAAAAAACGCATACGCCCTTTTTGGCCAACCAAGCAAGCTTGCAAAGGAAATCTGCACTACAATGAAGTCTCACTTCCCCCCGGTCAAAAGGGCCATCTGAAAAAAGTGTAAAATCCAGAAAGGCAGGACAGGCCATGGAGAACTGGGAGCCTTGTTATGCTGATGGGCGGGATGTAAATTGCCAACAGACACTCGGGAGAAGTGTATGGTGTTTCCTGAAACATCTAAAAAACAAAGCAACAGAGCCTAGGGCACTTCCACTTATGGTCCTATAGCTTAGGGAAATTAAAATCAAAAAGACACAGCCACCCCAAAGTTTGGGACGCCTCTGTTTACAAGAACCTCGTTTACCGTACAAGTTCAACATCGCAGAAAGTGAAAAATGGATAAAGAAGTTGTGGTATTTACTTACAAAGCAATATCACTCAGCAATGAAATCTATGTCATCAGGCCCTTAGCAGCACAATGAGTGGATTCAGGTATGATGATTCTAACTGAAATAAGTCACACAGAAAAAGAAACATCATAAGATATCAGTAATACACGGAATGTAAACCTGGCTACACAGTAACTGAATTACAGAACAGAACAGGGTCTCAAATTTAGAAAACCAACTTATGCTTGCTTAAGGGTAAAGGTGAGTTGGGGTGCTGCATAAAACCAGAGATTGAAACGAGCACAGATAAAGTTCCTTAAGCCAAATATGGACTAGACAAGAGCTACTCCTTGCTCAACGAAATGGACTCAACACCCCATATTAAACGCCTAAGAATGTACCTGACTAGTAAGTATCTTAAAACCTATGGATTGCTATGTCTCCAAAAGAGAATCAAGCGTGTGTACAGGGGCATAAACGCAGCAGTGATAGGATTGGAGAGGTTCGGTGAGCAAATGAAGACCCTTTGAAGTCATATTGCATGGTACCCATTCCACGGGTCTCAACTCTCCAGGTTTAAGGTATTCTTCCTTCAGCTAAAACATGCATGTGGAACCCAGAGTATGATCAACCATGTGAACGGGAGACGTGTTCAAATATGTCTCAGTTTTCGTACCCTGGTACTCGGGTTCAACATTCCAGACGCTTTACTAACACTCTCCCCACTTGGAGAGTCAGCGCCTTTAACCTCCTGTTTCGCCCAGTTTGCAATTTCTGCGGAAGATGAACAGGAATAGGGAACACCAATGAGAGACTAGCTGGAGGTGTCTGGACGGGCAAATTTAACTCTCATTTCCCACCAGGAAGAGGAAATAACCAAAGGCTCAGCGTGCCGTGCCGGAACCAGATTAGGGCCTGAAGCCATCCTGCGGTGTTGCGGCCAGCTCAAAAGAAAGCGAGTTGAAGAAAGGAGCTCAGGGGCACTGTAATTCACAAACCTGCAGAGTTATGAATGACAGCTATCGTCCAAAAATATACTGAAGTAAGGCTGCCAAGAGGACTTGAAAGCGGGGCAGAATTGCAGGAAACCGATTTCAGGAGGTAGACTGGAATTGCATTGAAAGCATAGGAAAAGAGGCAGAACGTCCACAATGATGCACTTGGCCAAAAAGGGCGTATGCGTTTTTTCCTGAATATATTCAGGAAAAAACGCATACGCCCTTTTTGGCCAACCAAGCAAGCTTGCAAAGGAAATCTGCACTACAATGAAGTCTCACTTCCCCCCGGTCAAAAGGGCCATCTGAAAAAAGTGTAAAATCCAGAAAGGCAGGACAGGCCATGGAGAACTGGGAGCCTTCTTATGCTGATGGGCGGGATGTAAATTGCCAACAGACACTCGGGAGAAGTGTATGGTGTTTCCTGAAACATCTAAAAAACAAAGCAACAGAGCCTAGGGCACTTCCACTTATGGTCCTATAGCTTAGGGAAATTAAAATCAAAAAGACACAGCCACCCCAAAGTTTGGGACGCCTCTGTTTACAAGAACCTCGTTTACAGTACAAGTTCAACATCGCAGAAAGTGAAAAATGGATAAAGAAGGTGTGGTATTTACTTACAAAGCAATATCACTCAGCAATGAAATCTATGTCTTCAGGCCCTTAGCAGCACAATGAGTGGATTCAGGTATGATGATTCTAACTGAAATAAGTCACACAGAAAAAGAAACATCATAAGATATCAGTAATACACGGAATGTAAACTTGTCTACACAGGAACTGAATTCCAAAACAGAACAGGGTCTCAAATTTAGAAAACCAACTTATGCTTGCTTAAGGGGAAAGGTGAGTTGGGGTGCTGCATAAAACCAGAGATTGAAATGAGCACAGATAAAGTTCCTTAAGCCAAATATGGACTAGACAAGAGCTACTCCTTGCTCAACGAAATGGACTCAACACCCCATATTAAACGCCTAAGAATGTACCTGACTAGTAAGTATCTTAAAACCTATGGATTGCTATGTCTCCAAAAGAGAATCAAGCGTGTGTACAGGGGCATAAACGCAGCAGTGATAGGATTGGAGAGGTTCGGTGAGCAAATGAAGACCCTTTGAAGTCATATTGCATGGTACCCATTCCACGGGTCTCAACTCTCCAGATTTAAGGTATTCTTCCTTCAGCTAAAACATGCATGTGGAACCCAGAGTATGATCAACCATGTGAACGGGAGACGTGTTCAAATATGTCTCAGTTTTCCTCCCCTGGTACTCGGGTGCAACATTCCAGACGCTTTACTAACACTCTCCCCACTTGGAGAGTCAGCGCCTTTAAACTCCTGTTTGGCCCAGTTTGCAATTTCTGCGGAAGATGAACAGGAATAGGGAACACCAATGAGAGACTAGCTGGAGGTGTCTGGACGGGCAAATTTAACTCTCATTTCCCACCAGGAAGAGGAAATAACCAAAGGCTCAGCGTGCCGTGCCGGAACCAGATTAGGGCCTGAAGCCATCCTGCGGTGTTGCGGCCAGCTCAAAAGAAAGCGAGTTGAAGAAAGGAGCTCAGGGGCACTGTAATTCACAAACCTGCAGAGTTATAAATGACAGCTATCGTCCAAAAATATACTGAAGTAAGGCTGCCAAGAGGACTTGAAAGCGGGGCAGAATTGCAGGAAACCGATTTCAGGAGGTAGACTGGAATTGCATTGAAAGCATAGGAAAAGAGGCAGAACGTCCACAATGATGCACTTGGCCAAAAAGGGCGTATGCGTTTTTTCCTGAATATATTCAGGAAAAAACGCATACGCCCTTTTTGGCCAACCAAGCAAGCTTGCAAAGGAAATCTGCACTACAATGAAGTCTCACTTCCCCCCGGTCAAAAGGGCCATCTGAAAAAAGTGTAAAATCCAGAAAGGCAGGACAGGCCATGGAGAACTGGGAGCCTTGTTATGCTGATGGGCGGGATGTAAATTGCCAACAGACACTCGGGAGAAGTGTATGGTGTTTCCTGAAACATCTAAAAAACAAAGCAACAGAGCCTAGGGCACTTCCACTTATGGTCCTATAGCTTAGGGAAATTAAAATCAAAAAGACACAGCCACCCCAAAGTTTGGGACGCCTCTGTTTACAAGAACCTCATTTACCGTACAAGTTCAATATCACAGAAAGTGAAAAATGGATAAAGAACTTGTGGTACTTACGTACAATGCAGTATCACTCAGCAATGAAATCTATGTCATCAGGCCCTTAGCAGCACAATGAGTGGATTCAGGTATGATGATTCTAACTGAAATAAGTCACACAGAAAAAGAAACATCATAAGATATCAGTAATACACGGAATGTAAACTTGGCTACACAGGAACTGAATTCCAAAACAGAACAGGGTCTCAAATTTAGAAAACCAACTTATGCTTGCTTAAGGGGAAAGGTGAGTTGGGGTGCTGCATAAAACCAGAGATTGAAATGAGCACAGATAAAGTTCCTTAAGCCAAATATGGAATAGACAAGAGCTACTCCTTGCTCAACGAAATGGACTCAACACCGCATATTAAACGCCTAAGAATGTACCTGACTAGTAAGTATCTTAAAACCTATGGATTGCTATGTCTCCGAAAGAGAATCAAGCATGTGTACAGGTGCATAAACGCAGCAGTGATAGGATTGGAGAGGTTCGGTGAACAAATGAAGACCCTTTGAAGTCATATTGCATGGTACCCATTCCACGGGTCTCAACTCTCCAGGTTTAAGGTATTCTTCCTTCAGCTAAAACATGCATGTGGAACCCAGAGTATGATCAACCGTATGAACGGGAGACGTGTTCAAATATGTCTCAGTTTTCGTACCCTGCTACTCGGGTGCAACATTCCAGACGCTTTACTAACACTCTCCTCACTTGGAAAGTCAGCGCCTTTAACCTCCTGTTTGGCCCAGTTTGCAATTTCTGCGGAAGATGAACAGGAATAGGGAGAACCAATGAGAGACTAGCTGGAGGTGTCTGGACGGGCAAATTTAACTCTCATTTCCCACCAGGAAGAGGAAATAACCAAAGGCTCAGCGTGCCGTGCCGGAAACAGATTAGGGCCTGAAGCCATCCTGCGGTGTTGCGGCCAGGTCACAAGAAAGCGAGTTGAAGAAAGGAGCTCAGGGGCACTGTAATTCACAAACCTGCAGAGTTATAAATGACAGCTATCGTCCAAAAATATACTGAAGTAAGGCTGCCAAGAGGACTTGAAAGCGGGGCAGAATTGCAGGAAACCGATTTCAGGAGGTAGACTGGAATTGCATTGAAAGCATAGGAAAAGAGGCAGAACGTCCACAATGATGCACTTGGCCAAAAAGGGCGTATGCATTTTTTCCTGAATATATTCAGGAAAAAACGCATACGCCCTTTTTGGCCAACCAAGCAAGCTTGCAAAGGAAATCTGCACTACAATGAAGTCTCACTTCCCCCCGGTCAAAAGGGCCATCTGAAAAAAGTGTAAAATCCAGAAAGGCAGGACAGGCCATGGAGAACTGGGAGCCTTGTTATGCTGATGGGCGGGATGTAAATTGCCAACAGACACTGGGGAGAAGTGTATGGTGTTTCCTGAAACATCTAAAAAACAAAGCAACAGAGCCTAGGGCACTTCCACTTATGGTCCTATAGCTTAGGGAAATTAAAATCAAAAAGACACAGCCACCCCAAAGTTTGGGACGCCTCTGTTTACAAGAACCTCGTTTACCGTACAAGTTCAATATCACAGAAAGTGAAAAATGGATAAAGAACTTGTGGTATTTACTTACAAAGCAATATCACTCAGCAATGAAATCTATGTCATCAGGCCTGTAGCAGCATAATGAGTGGATTCAGGTACGATGATTCTCACTGAAATAAGTCACACAGAAAAAGAAACATCATAAGATATCACTAATACACGGAATGTAAACTTGGCTACACAGGAACTGAATTCCAAAACAGAACAGGGTCTCAAATTTAGAAAACCAACTTATGCTTGCTTAAGGGGAAAGGTGAGTTGGGGTGCTGCATGAAACCAGAGATTGAAATGAGCACAGATAAAGTTCCTTAAGCCAAATATGGACTAGACAAGAGCTACTCCTTGCTCAACGAAATGGACTCAACACCCCATATTAAACGCCTAAGAATGTACCTGACTAGTAAGTATCTTAAAACCTATGGATTGCTATGTCTCCAAAAGAGAATCAAGCGTGTGTACAGGGGCATAAACGCAGCAGTGATAGGATTGGAGAGGTTCGGTGAGCAAATGAAGACCCTTTGAAGTCATATTGCATGGTACCCATTCCAAGGGTTTCAACTACCCAGGTTTAAGGTATTCTTCCTTCAGCTAAAACATGCATGTGGAACCTAGAGTATGATCAACCATGTGACCGGGAGACGTGTTCAAATATGTCTCAGTTTTCGTACCCTGGTACTCGGGTGCAACATTCCAGACGCTTTACTAACACTCTCCCCACTTGGAGAGTCAGCGCCTTTAACTTCCTGTTTGGCCCAGTTTGCAATTTCTGCGGAAGATGAACAGGAATAGCGAGAACCAATGAGAGACTAGCTGGAGGTGTCTGGACGGGCAAATTTAACTCTCATTTCCCACCAGGAAGAGGAATTAACCAAAGGCTCAGCGTGCCGTGCCGGAACCAGATTAGGGCCTGAAGCCATCCTGCGGTGTTGCGGCCAGGTCACAAGAAAGCGAGTTGAAGAAAGGAGCTCAGGGGCACTGTAATTCACAAACCTGCAGAGTTATAAATGACAGCTATCGTCCAAAAATATACTGAAGTAAGGCTGCCAAGAGGACTTGAAAGCGGGGCAGAATTGCAGGAAACCGATTTCAGGAGGTAGACTGGAATTGCATTGAAAGCATAGGAAAAGAGGCAGAACGTCCACAATGATGCACTTGGCCAAAAAGGGCGTATGCGTTTTTTCCTGAATATATTCAGGAAAAAACGCATACGCCCTTTTTGGCCAACCAAGCAAGCTTGCAAAGGAAATCTGCACTACAATGAAGTCTCACTTCCCCCCGGTCAAAAGGGCCATCTGAAAAAAGTGTAAAATCCAGAAAGACAGGACAGGCCATGGAGAACTGGGAGCCTTGTTATGCTGATGGGCGGGATGTAAATTGCCAACAGACACTCGGGAGAAGTGTATGGTGTTTCCTGAAACATCTAAAAAACAAAGCAACAGAGCCTAGGGCACTTCCACTTATGGTCCTATAGCTTAGGGAAATTAAAATCAAAAAGACACAGCCACCCCAAAGTTTGGGACGCCTCTGTTTACAAGAACCTCGTTTACAGTACAAGTTCAACATCGCAGAAAGTGAAAAATGGATAAAGAAGGTGTGGTATTTACTTACAAAGCAATATCACTCAGCAATGAAATCTATGTCATCAGGCCCTTAGCAGCACAATGAGTGGATTCAGGTATGATGATTCTAACTGAAATAAGTCACACAGAAAAAGAAACATCATAAGATATCAGTAATACACGGAATGTAAACTTGTCTACACAGGAACTGAATTCCAAAACAGAACAGGGTCTCAAATTTAGAAAACCAACTTATGCTTGCTTAAGGGGAAAGGTGAGTTGGGGTGCTGCATAAAACCAGAGATTGAAATGAGCACAGATAAAGTTCCTTAAGCCAAATATGGACTAGACAAGAGCTACTCCTTGCTCAACGAAATGGACTCAACACCCCATATTAAACGCCTAAGAATGTACCTGACTAGTAAGTATCTTAAAACCTATGGATTGCTATGTCTCCAAAAGAGAATCAAGCGTGTGTACAGGGGCATAAACGCAGCAGTGATAGGATTGGAGAGGTTCGGTGAGCAAATGAAGACCCTTTGAAGTCATATTGCATGGTACCCATTCCACGGGTCTCAACTCTCCAGATTTAAGGTATTCTTCCTTCAGCTAAAACATGCATGTGGAACCCAGAGTATGATCAACCATGTGAACGGGAGACGTGTTCAAATATGTCTCAGTTTTCCTCCCCTGGTACTCGGGTGCAACATTCCAGACGCTTTACTAACACTCTCCCCACTTGGAGAGTCAGCGCCTTTAACCTCCTGTTTGGCCCAGTTTGCAATTTCTGCGGAAGATGAACAGGAATAGGGAACACCAATGAGAGACTAGCTGGAGGTGTCTGGACGGGCAAATTTAACTCTCATTTCCCACCAGGAAGAGGAAATAACCAAAGGCTCAGCGTGCCGGGCCGGAACCAGATTAGGGCCTGAAGCCATCCTGCGGTGTTGCGGCCAGCTCAAAAGAAAGCGAGTTGAAGAAAGGAGCTCAGGGGCACTGTAATTCACAAACCTGCAGAGTTATAAATGACAGCTATCGTCCAAAAATATACTGAAGTAAGGCTGCCAAGAGGACTTGAAAGCGGGGCAGAATTGCAGGAAACCGATTTCAGGAGGTAGACTGGAATTGCATTGAAAGCATAGGAAAAGAGGCAGAACGTCCACAATGATGCACTTGGCCAAAAAGGGCGTATGCGTTTTTTCCTGAATATATTCAGGAAAAAACGCATACGCCCTTTTTGGCCAACCAAGCAAGCTTGCAAAGGAAATCTGCACTACAATGAAGTCTCACTTCCCCCCGGTCAAAAGGGCCATCTGAAAAAAGTGTAAAATCCAGAAAGGCAGGACAGGCCATGGAGAACTGGGAGCCTTGTTATGCTGATGGGCGGGATGTAAATTGCCAACAGACACTCGGGAGAAGTGTATGGTGTTTCCTGAAACATCTAAAAAACAAAGCAACAGAGCCTAGGGCACTTCCACTTATGGTCCTATAGCTTAGGGAAATTAAAATCAAAAAGACACAGCCACCCCAAAGTTTGGGACGCCTCTGTTTACAAGAACCTCGTTTACAGTACAAGTTCAACATCGCAGAAAGTGAAAAATGGATAAAGAAGGTGTGGTATTTACTTACAAAGCAATATCACTCAGCAATGAAATCTATGTCATCAGGCCCTTAGCAGCACAATGAGTGGATTCAGGTATGATGATTCTAACTGAAATAAGTCACACAGAAAAAGAAACATCATAAGATATCAGTAATACACGGAATGTAAACTTGTCTACACAGGAACTGAATTCCAAAACAGAACAGGGTCTCAAATTTAGAAAACCAACTTATGCTTGCTTAAGGGGAAAGGTGAGTTGGGGTGCTGCATAAAACCAGAGATTGAAATGAGCACAGATAAAGTTCCTTAAGCCAAATATGGACTAGACAAGAGCTACTCCTTGCTCAACGAAATGGACTCAACACCCCATATTAAACGCCTAAGAATGTACCTGACTAGTAAGTATCTTAAAACCTATGGATTGCTATGTCTCCAAAAGAGAATCAAGCGTGTGTACAGGGGCATAAACGCAGCAGTGATAGGATTGGAGAGGTTCGGTGAGCAAATGAAGACCCTTTGAAGTCATATTGCATGGTACCCATTCCACGGGTCTCAACTCTCCAGATTTAAGGTATTCTTCCTTCAGCTAAAACATGCATGTGGAACCCAGAGTATGATCAACCATGTGAACGGGAGACGTGTTCAAATATGTCTCAGTTTTCCTCCCCTGGTACTCGGGTGCAACATTCCAGACGCTTTACTAACACTCTCCCCACTTGGAGAGTCAGCGCCTTTAACCTCCTGTTTGGCCCAGTTTGCAATTTCTGCGGAAGATGAACAGGAATAGGGAACACCAATGAGAGACTAGCTGGAGGTGTCTGGACGGGCAAATTTAACTCTCATTTCCCACCAGGAAGAGGAAATAACCAAAGGCTCAGCGTGCCGGGCCGGAACCAGATTAGGGCCTGAAGCCATCCTGCGGTGTTGCGGCCAGCTCAAAAGAAAGCGAGTTGAAGAAAGGAGCTCAGGGGCACTGTAATTCACAAACCTGCAGAGTTATAAATGACAGCTATCGTCCAAAAATATACTGAAGTAAGGCTGCCAAGAGGACTTGAAAGCGGGGCAGAATTGCAGGAAACCGATTTCAGGAGGTAGACTGGAATTGCATTGAAAGCATAGGAAAAGAGGCAGAACGTCCACAATGATGCACTTGGCCAAAAAGGGCGTATGCGTTTTTTCCTGAATATATTCAGGAAAAAACGCATACGCCCTTTTTGGCCAACCAAGCAAGCTTGCAAAGGAAATCTGCACTACAATGAAGTCTCACTTCCCCCCGGTCAAAAGGGCCATCTGAAAAAAGTGTAAAATCCAGAAAGGCAGGACAGGCCATGGAGAACTGGGAGCCTTGTTATGCTGATGGGCGGGATGTAAATTGCCAACAGACACTCGGGAGAAGTGTATGGTGTTTCCTGAAACATCTAAAAAACAAAGCAACAGAGCCTAGGGCACTTCCATTTATGGTCCTATAGCTTAGGGAAATTAAAATCAAAAAGACACAGCCACCCCAAAGTTTGGGACGCCTCTGTTTACAAGAACCTCATTTACCGTACAAGTTCAATATCACAGAAAGTGAAAAATGGATAAAGAACTTGTGGTACTTACGTACAATGCAGTATCACTCAGCAATGAAATCTATGTCATCAGGCCCTTAGCAGCACAATGAGTGGATTCAGGTATGATGATTCTAACTGAAATAAGTCACACAGAAAAAGAAACATCATAAGATATCAGTAATACACGGAATGTAAACTTGGCTACACAGGAACTGAATTCCAAAACAGAACAGGGTCTCAAATTTAGAAAACCAACTTATGCTTGCTTAAGGGGAAAGGTGAGTTGGGGTGCTGCATAAAACCAGAGATTGAAATGAGCACAGATAAAGTTCCTTAAGCCAAATATGGAATAGACAAGAGCTACTCCTTGCTCAACGAAATGGACTCAACACCGCATATTAAACGCCTAAGAATGTACCTGACTAGTAAGTATCTTAAAACCTATGGATTGCTATGTCTCCGAAAGAGAATCAAGCATGTGTACAGGTGCATAAACGCAGCAGTGATAGGATTGGAGAGGTTCGGTGAACAAATGAAGACCCTTTGAAGTCATATTGCATGGTACCCATTCCACGGGTCTCAACTCTCCAGGTTTAAGGTATTCTTCCTTCAGCTAAAACATGCATGTGGAACCCAGAGTATGATCAACCGTATGAACGGGAGACGTGTTCAAATATGTCTCAGTTTTCGTACCCTGCTACTCGGGTGCAACATTCCAGACGCTTTACTAACACTCTCCTCACTTGGAAAGTCAGCGCCTTTAACCTCCTGTTTGGCCCAGTTTGCAATTTCTGCGGAAGATGAACAGGAATAGGGAGAACCAATGAGAGACTAGCTGGAGGTGTCTGGACGGGCAAATTTAACTCTCATTTCCCACCAGGAAGAGGAAATAACCAAAGGCTCAGCGTGCCGTGCCGGAAACAGATTAGGGCCTGAAGCCATCCTGCGGTGTTGCGGCCAGGTCACAAGAAAGCGAGTTGAAGAAAGGAGCTCAGGGGCACTGTAATTCACAAACCTGCAGAGTTATAAATGACAGCTATCGTCCAAAAATATACTGAAGTAAGGCTGCCAAGAGGACTTGAAAGCGGGGCAGAATTGCAGGAAACCGATTTCAGGAGGTAGACTGGAATTGCATTGAAAGCATAGGAAAAGAGGCAGAACGTCCACAATGATGCACTTGGCCAAAAAGGGCGTATGCATTTTTTCCTGAATATATTCAGGAAAAAACGCATACGCCCTTTTTGGCCAACCAAGCAAGCTTGCAAAGGAAATCTGCACTACAATGAAGTCTCACTTCCCCCCGGTCAAAAGGGCCATCTGAAAAAAGTGTAAAATCCAGAAAGGCAGGACAGGCCATGGAGAACTGGGAGCCTTGTTATGCTGATGGGCGGGATGTAAATTGCCAACAGACACTGGGGAGAAGTGTATGGTGTTTCCTGAAACATCTAAAAAACAAAGCAACAGAGCCTAGGGCACTTCCACTTATGGTCCTATAGCTTAGGGAAATTAAAATCAAAAAGACACAGCCACCCCAAAGTTTGGGACGCCTCTGTTTACAAGAACCTCGTTTACCGTACAAGTTCAATATCACAGAAAGTGAAAAATGGATAAAGAACTTGTGGTATTTACTTACAAAGCAATATCACTCAGCAATGAAATCTATGTCATCAGGCCCGTAGCAGCATAATGAGTGGATTCAGGTACGATGATTCTCACTGAAATAAGTCACACAGAAAAAGAAACATCATAAGATATCACTAATACACGGAATGTAAACTTGGCTACACAGGAACTGAATTCCAAAACAGAACAGGGTCTCAAATTTAGAAAACCAACTTATGCTTGCTTAAGGGGAAAGGTGAGTTGGGGTGCTGCATGAAACCAGAGATTGAAATGAGCACAGATAAAGTTCCTTAAGCCAAATATGGACTAGACAAGAGCTACTCCTTGCTCAACGAAATGGACTCAACACCCCATATTAAACGCCTAAGAATGTACCTGACTAGTAAGTATCTTAAAACCTATGGATTGCTATGTCTCCAAAAGAGAATCAAGCGTGTGTACAGGGGCATAAACGCAGCAGTGATAGGATTGGAGAGGTTCGGTGAGCAAATGAAGACCCTTTGAAGTCATATTGCATGGTACCCATTCCAAGGGTTTCAACTACCCAGGTTTAAGGTATTCTTCCTTCAGCTAAAACATGCATGTGGAACCTAGAGTATGATCAACCATGTGACCGGGAGACGTGTTCAAATATGTCTCAGTTTTCGTACCCTGGTACTCGGGTGCAACATTCCAGACGCTTTACTAACACTCTCCCCACTTGGAGAGTCAGCGCCTTTAACTTCCTGTTTGGCCCAGTTTGCAATTTCTGCGGAAGATGAACAGGAATAGCGAGAACCAATGAGAGACTAGCTGGAGGTGTCTGGACGGGCAAATTTAACTCTCATTTCCCGCCAGGAAGAGGAATTAACCAAAGGCTCAGCGTGCCGTGCCGGAAACAGATTAGGGCCTGAAGCCATCCTGCGGTGTTGCGGCCAGGTCACAAGAAAGCGAGTTGAAGAAAGGAGCTCAGGGGCACTGTAATTCACAAACCTGCAGAGTTATAAATGACAGCTATCGTCCAAAAATATACTGAAGTAAGGCTGCCAAGAGGACTTGAAAACGGGGCAGAATTGCAGGAAACCGATTTCAGGAGGTAGACTGGAATTGCATTGAAAGCATAGGAAAAGAGGCAGAACGTCCACAATGATGCACTTGGCCAAAAAGGGCGTATGCGTTTTTTCCTGAATATATTCAGGAAAAAACGCATACGCCCTTTTTGGCCAACCAAGCAAGCTTGCAAAGGAAATCTGCACTACAATGAAGTCTCACTTCCCCCCGGTCAAAAGGGCCATCTGAAAAAAGTGTAAAATCCAGAAAGACAGGACAGGCCATGGAGAACTGGGAGCCTTGTTATGCTGATGGGCGGGATGTAAATTGCCAACAGACACTCGGGAGAAGTGTATGGTGTTTCCTGAAACATCTAAAAAACAAAGCAACAGAGCCTAGGGCACTTCCACTTATGGTCCTATAGCTTAGGGAAATTAAAATCAAAAAGACACAGCCACCCCAAAGTTTGGGACGCCTCTGTTTACAAGAACCTCGTTTACCGTACAAGTTCAATATCACAGAAAGTGAAAAATGGATAAAGAACTTGTGATACTTACGTACAATGCAGTATCACTCAGCAATGAAATCTATGTCATCAGGCCCGTAGCAGCATAATGAGTGGATTCAGGTACGATGATTCTCACTGAAATAAGTCACACAGAAAAAGAAACATCATAAGATATCAGTAATACACGGAATGTAAACTTGGCTACACAGGAACTGAATTCCAAAACAGAACAGGGTCTCAAATTTAGAAAACCAACTTATGCTTGCTTAAGGGGAAAGGTGAGTTGGGGTGCTGCATAAAACCAGAGATTGAAATGAGCACAGATAAAGTTCCTTAAGCCAAATATGGACTAGACAAGAGCTACTCCTTGCTCAACGAAATGGACTCAACACCACATATTAAACGCCTAAGAATGTACCTGACTAGTAAGTATCTTAAAACCTATGGATTGCTATGTCTCCAAAAGAGAATCAAGCGTGTGTACAGGGGCATAAACGCAGCAGTGATAGGATTGGAGAGGTTCGGTGAGCAAATGAAGACCCTTTGAAGTCATATTGCATGGTACCCATTCCACGGGTCTCAACTCTCCAGGTTTAAGGTATTCTTCCTTCAGCTAAAACATGCATGTGGAACCCAGAGTATGATCAACCATGTGAACGGGAGACGTGTTCAAATATGTCTCAGTTTTCCTCCCCTGGTACTCGGGTGCAACATTCCAGACGCTTTACTAACACTCTCCCCACTTGGAGAGTCAGCGCCTTTAACCTCCTGTTTGGCCCAGTTTGCAATTTCTGCGGAAGATGAACAGGAATAGGGAACACCAATGAGAGACTAGCTGGAGGTGTCTGGACGGGCAAATTTAACTCTCATTTCCCACCAGGAAGAGGAAATAACCAAAGGCTCAGCGTGCCGTGCCGGAACCAGATTAGGGCCTGAAGCCATCCTGCGGTGTTGCGGCCAGCTCAAAAGAAAGCGAGTTGAAGAAAGGAGCTCAGGGGCACTGTAATTCACAAACCTGCAGAGTTATAAATGACAGCTATCGTCCAAAAATATACTGAAGTAAGGCTGCCAAGAGGACTTGAAAGCGGGGCAGAATTGCAGGAAACCGATTTCAGGAGGTAGACTGGAATTGCTTTGAAAGCATAGGAAAAGAGGCAGAACGTCCACAATGATGCACTTGGCCAAAAAGGGCGTATGCGTTTTTTCCTGAATATATTCAGGAAAAAACGCATACGCCCTTTTTGGCCAACCAAGCAAGCTTGCAAAGGAAATCTGCACTACAATGAAGTCTCACTTCCCCCCGGTCAAAAGGGCCATCTGAAAAAAGTGTAAAATCCAGAAAGGCAGGACAGGCCATGGAGAACTGGGAGCCTTGTTATGCTGATGGGCGGGATGTAAATTGCCAACAGACACTGGGGAGAAGTGTATGGTGTTTCCTGAAACATCTAAAAAACAAAGCAACAGAGCCTAGGGCACTTCCACTTATGGTCCTATAGCTTAGGGAAATTAAAATCAAAAAGACACAGCCACCCCAAAGTTTGGGACGCCTCTGTTTACAAGAACCTCGTTTACCGTACAAGTTCAATATCACAGAAAGTGAAAAATGGATAAAGAACTTGTGGTATTTACTTACAAAGCAATATCACTCAGCAATGAAATCTATGTCATCAGGCCCGTAGCAGCATAATGAGTGGATTCAGGTACGATGATTCTCACTGAAATAAGTCACACAGAAAAAGAAACATCATAAGATATCACTAATACACGGAATGTAAACTTGGCTACACAGGAACTGAATTCCAAAACAGAACAGGGTCTCAAATTTAGAAAACCAACTTATGCTTGCTTAAGGGGAAAGGTGAGTTGGGGTGCTGCATGAAACCAGAGATTGAAATGAGCACAGATAAAGTTCCTTAAGCCAAATATGGACTAGACAAGAGCTACTCCTTGCTCAACGAAATGGACTCAACACCCCATATTAAACGCCTAAGAATGTACCTGACTAGTAAGTATCTTAAAACCTATGGATTGCTATGTCTCCAAAAGAGAATCAAGCGTGTGTACAGGGGCATAAACGCAGCAGTGATAGGATTGGAGAGGTTCGGTGAGCAAATGAAGACCCTTTGAAGTCATATTGCATGGTACCCATTCCAAGGGTTTCAACTACCCAGGTTTAAGGTATTCTTCCTTCAGCTAAAACATGCATGTGGAACCTAGAGTATGATCAACCATGTGACCGGGAGACGTGTTCAAATATGTCTCAGTTTTCGTACCCTGGTACTCGGGTGCAACATTCCAGACGCTTTACTAACACTCTCCCCACTTGGAGAGTCAGCGCCTTTAACTTCCTGTTTGGCCCAGTTTGCAATTTCTGCGGAAGATGAACAGGAATAGCGAGAACCAATGAGAGACTAGCTGGAGGTGTCTGGACGGGCAAATTTAACTCTCATTTCCCACCAGGAAGAGGAATTAACCAAAGGCTCAGCGTGCCGTGCCGGAAACAGATTAGGGCCTGAAGCCATCCTGCGGTGTTGCGGCCAGGTCACAAGAAAGCGAGTTGAAGAAAGGAGCTCAGGGGCACTGTAATTCACAAACCTGCAGAGTTATAAATGACAGCTATCGTCCAAAAATATACTGAAGTAAGGCTGCCAAGAGGACTTGAAAGCGGGGCAGAATTGCAGGAAACCGATTTCAGGAGGTAGACTGGAATTGCATTGAAAGCATAGGAAAAGAGGCAGAACGTCCACAATGATGCACTTGGCCAAAAAGGGCGTATGCGTTTTTTCCTGAATATATTCAGGAAAAAACGCATACGCCCTTTTTGGCCAACCAAGCAAGCTTGCAAAGGAAATCTGCACTACAATGAAGTCTCACTTCCCCCCGGTCAAAAGGGCCATCTGAAAAAAGTGTAAAATCCAGAAAGGCAGGACAGGCCATGGAGAACTGGGAGCCTTGTTATGCTGATGGGCGGGATGTAAATTGCCAACAGACACTGGGGAGAAGTGTATGGTGTTTCCTGAAACATCTAAAAAACAAAGCAAGAGAGCCTAGGGCACTTCCACTTATGGTCCTATAGCTTAGGGAAATTAAAATCAAAAAGACACAGCCACCCCAAAGTTTGGGACGCCTCTGTTTACAAGAACCTCGTTTACCGTACAAGTTCAATATCACAGAAAGTGAAAAATGGATAAAGAACTTGTGGTACTTACGTACAATGCAGTATCACTCAGCAATGAAATCTATGTCATCAGGCCCGTAGCAGCATAATGAGTGGATTCAGGTACGATGATTCTCACTGAAATAAGTCACACAGAAAAAGAAACATCATAAGATATCACTAATACACGGAATGTAAACTTGGCTACACAGGAACTGAATTACAGAACAGAACAGGGTCTCAAATTTAGAAAACCAACTTATGCTTGCTTAAGGGGAAAGGTGAGTTGGGGTGCTGCATAAAACCAGAGATTGAAATGAGCACAGATAAAGTTCCTTAAGCCAAATATGGAATAGACAAGAGCTACTCCTTGCTCAACGAAATGGACTCAACACCGCATATTAAACGCCTAAGAATGTACCTGACTAGTAAGTATCTTAAAACCTATGGATTGCTATGTCTCCGAAAGAGAATCAAGCATGTGTACAGGCGCATAAACGCAGCAGTGATAGGATTGGAGAGGTTCGGTGAACAAATGAAGACCCTTTGAAGTCATATTGCATGGTACCCATTCCACGGGTCTCAACTCTCCAGGTTTAAGGTATTCTTCCTTCAGCTAAAACATGCATGTGGAATCCAGAGTATGATCAACCGTGTGAACGGGAGATGTGTTCAAATATATCTCAGTTTTCGTACCCTGGTACTCGGGTGCAACATTCCAGACGCTTTACTAACACTCTCCCCCTTGGAGAGTCAGCGCCTTTAACCTCCTGTTTGACCCAGTTTGCAATTTCTGCGGAAGTTGAACAGGAATAGGGAACACCAATGAGAGACTAGCTGGAGGTGTCTGGACGGGCAAATTTAACTCTCATTTCCCACCAGGAAGAGGAAATAACCAAAGGCTCAGCGTGCCGTGCCGGAACCAGATTAGGGCCTGAAGCCATCCTGCGGTGTTGCGGCCAGGTCACAAGAAAGCGAGTTGAAGAAAGGAGCTCAGGGGCACTGTAATTCACAAACCTGCAGAGTTATAAATGACAGCTATCGTCCAAAAATATACTGAAGTAAGGCTGCCAAGAGGACTCGAAAGCGGGGCAGAATTGCAGGAAACCGATTTCAGGAGGTAGACTGGAATTGCATTGAAAGCATAGGAAAAGAGGCAGAACGTCCACAATGATGCACTTGGCCAAAAACGGCGTATGTGTTTTTTCCTGAATATATTCAGGAAAAAACGCATACGCCCTTTTTGGCCAACCAAGCAAGCTTGCAAAGGAAATCTGCACTACAATGAAGTCTCACTTCCCCCCGGTCAAAAGGGCCATCTGAAAAAAGTGTAAAATCCAGAAAGGCAGGACAGGCCATGGAGAACTGGGAGCCTTGTTATGCTGATGGGCGGGATGTAAATTGCCAACAGACACTCGGGAGAAGTGTATGGTGTTTCCTGAAACATCTAAAAAACAAAGCAACAGAGCCTAGGGCACTTCCACTTATGGTCCTATAGCTTAGGGAAATTAAAATCAAAAAGACACAGCCACCCCAAAGTTTGGGACGCCTCTGTTTACAAGAACCTCGTTTACCGTACAAGTTCAATATCACAGAAAGTGAAAAATGGATAAAGAACTTGTGGTACTTACGTACAATGCAGTATCACTCAGCAATGAAATCTATGTCATCAGGCCCGTAGCAGCATAATGAGTGGATTCAGGTACGATGATTCTCACTGAAATAAGTCACACAGAAAAAGAAACATCATAAGATATCAGTAATACACGGAATGTAAACTTGGCTACACAGGAACTGAATTCCAAAACAGAACAGGGTCTCAAATTTAGAAAACCAACTTATGCTTGCTTAAGGGGAAAGGTGAGTTGGGGTGCTGCATAAAACCAGAGATTGAAATGAGCACAGATAAAGTTCCTTAAGCCAAATATGGACTAGACAAGAGCTACTCCTTGCTCAACGAAATGGACTCAACACCCCATATTAAACGCCTAAGAATGTACCTGACTAGTAAGTATCTTAAAACCTATGGATTGCTATGTCTCCAAAAGAGAATCAAGCGTGTGTACAGGGGCATAAACGCAGCAGTGATAGGATTGGAGAGGTTCGGTGAGCAAATGAAGACCCTTTGAAGTCATATTGCATGGTACCCATTCCACGGGTCTCAACTCTCCAGGTTTAAGGTATTCTTCCTTCAGCTAAAACATGCATGTGGAACCCAGAGTATGATCAACCATGTGAACGGGAGACGTGTTCAAATATGTCTCAGTTTTCCTCCCCTGGTACTCGGGTGCAACATTCCAGACGCTTTACTAACACTCTCCCCACTTGGAGAGTCAGCGCCTTTAACCTCCTGTTTGGCCCAGTTTGCAATTTCTGCGGAAGATGAACAGGAATAGGGAACACCAATGAGAGACTAGCTGGAGGTGTCTGGACGGGCAAATTTAACTCTCATTTCCCACCAGGAAGAGGAAATAACCAAAGGCTCAGCGTGCCGTGCCGGAACCAGATTAGGGCCTGAAGCCATCCTGCGGTGTTGCGGCCAGCTCAAAAGAAAGCGAGTTGAAGAAAGGAGCTCAGGGGCACTGTAATTCACAAACCTGCAGAGTTATAAATGACAGCTATCGTCCAAAAATATACTGAAGTAAGGCTGCCAAGAGGACTTGAAAGCGGGGCAGAATTGCAGGAAACCGATTTCAGGAGGTAGACTGGAATTGCTTTGAAAGCATAGGAAAAGAGGCAGAACGTCCACAATGATGCACTTGGCCAAAAAGGGCGTATGCGTTTTTTCCTGAATATATTCAGGAAAAAACGCATACGCCCTTTTTGGCCAACCAAGCAAGCTTGCAAAGGAAATCTGCACTACAATGAAGTCTCACTTCCCCCCGGTCAAAAGGGCCATCTGAAAAAAGTGTAAAATCCAGAAAGGCAGGACAGGCCATGGAGAACTGGGAGCCTTGTTATGCTGATGGGCGGGATGTAAATTGCCAACAGACACTGGGGAGAAGTGTATGGTGTTTCCTGAAACATCTAAAAAACAAAGCAACAGAGCCTAGGGCACTTCCACTTATGGTCCTATAGCTTAGGGAAATTAAAATCAAAAAGACACAGCCACCCCAAAGTTTGGGACGCCTCTGTTTACAAGAACCTCGTTTACCGTACAAGTTCAATATCACAGAAAGTGAAAAATGGATAAAGAACTTGTGGTATTTACTTACAAAGCAATATCACTCAGCAATGAAATCTATGTCATCAGGCCCGTAGCAGCATAATGAGTGGATTCAGGTACGATGATTCTCACTGAAATAAGTCACACAGAAAAAGAAACATCATAAGATATCACTAATACACGGAATGTAAACTTGGCTACACAGGAACTGAATTCCAAAACAGAACAGGGTCTCAAATTTAGAAAACCAACTTATGCTTGCTTAAGGGGAAAGGTGAGTTGGGGTGCTGCATGAAACCAGAGATTGAAATGAGCACAGATAAAGTTCCTTAAGCCAAATATGGACTAGACAAGAGCTACTCCTTGCTCAACGAAATGGACTCAACACCCCATATTAAACGCCTAAGAATGTACCTGACTAGTAAGTATCTTAAAACCTATGGATTGCTATGTCTCCAAAAGAGAATCAAGCGTGTGTACAGGGGCATAAACGCAGCAGTGATAGGATTGGAGAGGTTCGGTGAGCAAATGAAGACCCTTTGAAGTCATATTGCATGGTACCCATTCCAAGGGTTTCAACTACCCAGGTTTAAGGTATTCTTCCTTCAGCTAAAACATGCATGTGGAACCTAGAGTATGATCAACCATGTGACCGGGAGACGTGTTCAAATATGTCTCAGTTTTCGTACCCTGGTACTCGGGTGCAACATTCCAGACGCTTTACTAACACTCTCCCCACTTGGAGAGTCAGCGCCTTTAACTTCCTGTTTGGCCCAGTTTGCAATTTCTGCGGAAGATGAACAGGAATAGCGAGAACCAATGAGAGACTAGCTGGAGGTGTCTGGACGGGCAAATTTAACTCTCATTTCCCACCAGGAAGAGGAATTAACCAAAGGCTCAGCGTGCCGTGCCGGAAACAGATTAGGGCCTGAAGCCATCCTGCGGTGTTGCGGCCAGGTCACAAGAAAGCGAGTTGAAGAAAGGAGCTCAGGGGCACTGTAATTCACAAACCTGCAGAGTTATAAATGACAGCTATCGTCCAAAAATATACTGAAGTAAGGCTGCCAAGAGGACTTGAAAGCGGGGCAGAATTGCAGGAAACCGATTTCAGGAGGTAGACTGGAATTGCATTGAAAGCATAGGAAAAGAGGCAGAACGTCCACAATGATGCACTTGGCCAAAAAGGGCGTATGCGTTTTTTCCTGAATATATTCAGGAAAAAACGCATACGCCCTTTTTGGCCAACCAAGCAAGCTTGCAAAGGAAATCTGCACTACAATGAAGTCTCACTTCCCCCCGGTCAAAAGGGCCATCTGAAAAAAGTGTAAAATCCAGAAAGGCAGGACAGGCCATGGAGAACTGGGAGCCTTGTTATGCTGATGGGCGGGATGTAAATTGCCAACAGACACTGGGGAGAAGTGTATGGTGTTTCCTGAAACATCTAAAAAACAAAGCAAGAGAGCCTAGGGCACTTCCACTTATGGTCCTATAGCTTAGGGAAATTAAAATCAAAAAGACACAGCCACCCCAAAGTTTGGGACGCCTCTGTTTACAAGAACCTCGTTTACCGTACAAGTTCAATATCACAGAAAGTGAAAAATGGATAAAGAACTTGTGGTACTTACGTACAATGCAGTATCACTCAGCAATGAAATCTATGTCATCAGGCCCGTAGCAGCATAATGAGTGGATTCAGGTACGATGATTCTCACTGAAATAAGTCACACAGAAAAAGAAACATCATAAGATATCACTAATACACGGAATGTAAACTTGGCTACACAGGAACTGAATTACAGAACAGAACAGGGTCTCAAATTTAGAAAACCAACTTATGCTTGCTTAAGGGGAAAGGTGAGTTGGGGTGCTGCATAAAACCAGAGATTGAAATGAGCACAGATAAAGTTCCTTAAGCCAAATATGGAATAGACAAGAGCTACTCCTTGCTCAACGAAATGGACTCAACACCGCATATTAAACGCCTAAGAATGTACCTGACTAGTAAGTATCTTAAAACCTATGGATTGCTATGTCTCCGAAAGAGAATCAAGCATGTGTACAGGCGCATAAACGCAGCAGTGATAGGATTGGAGAGGTTCGGTGAACAAATGAAGACCCTTTGAAGTCATATTGCATGGTACCCATTCCACGGGTCTCAACTCTCCAGGTTTAAGGTATTCTTCCTTCAGCTAAAACATGCATGTGGAATCCAGAGTATGATCAACCGTGTGAACGGGAGATGTGTTCAAATATATCTCAGTTTTCGTACCCTGGTACTCGGGTGCAACATTCCAGACGCTTTACTAACACTCTCCCCCTTGGAGAGTCAGCGCCTTTAACCTCCTGTTTGACCCAGTTTGCAATTTCTGCGGAAGTTGAACAGGAATAGGGAACACCAATGAGAGACTAGCTGGAGGTGTCTGGACGGGCAAATTTAACTCTCATTTCCCACCAGGAAGAGGAAATAACCAAAGGCTCAGCGTGCCGTGCCGGAACCAGATTAGGGCCTGAAGCCATCCTGCGGTGTTGCGGCCAGGTCACAAGAAAGCGAGTTGAAGAAAGGAGCTCAGGGGCACTGTAATTCACAAACCTGCAGAGTTATAAATGACAGCTATCGTCCAAAAATATACTGAAGTAAGGCTGCCAAGAGGACTCGAAAGCGGGGCAGAATTGCAGGAAACCGATTTCAGGAGGTAGACTGGAATTGCATTGAAAGCATAGGAAAAGAGGCAGAACGTCCACAATGATGCACTTGGCCAAAAACGGCGTATGTGTTTTTTCCTGAATATATTCAGGAAAAAACGCATACGCCCTTTTTGGCCAACCAAGCAAGCTTGCAAAGGAAATCTGCACTACAATGAAGTCTCACTTCCCCCCGGTCAAAAGGGCCATCTGAAAAAAGTGTAAAATCCAGAAAGGCAGGACAGGCCATGGAGAACTGGGAGCCTTGTTATGCTGATGGGCGGGATGTAAATTGCCAACAGACACTCGGGAGAAGTGTATGGTGTTTCCTGAAACATCTAAAAAACAAAGCAACAGAGCCTAGGGCACTTCCACTTATGGTCCTATAGCTTAGGGAAATTAAAATCAAAAAGACACAGCCACCCCAAAGTTTGGGACGCCTCTGTTTACAAGAACCTCGTTTACCGTACAAGTTCAATATCACAGAAAGTGAAAAATGGATAAAGAACTTGTGGTACTTACGTACAATGCAGTATCACTCAGCAATGAAATCTATGTCATCAGGCCCGTAGCAGCATAATGAGTGGATTCAGGTACGATGATTCTCACTGAAATAAGTCACACAGAAAAAGAAACATCATAAGATATCAGTAATACACGGAATGTAAACTTGGCTACACAGGAACTGAATTCCAAAACAGAACAGGGTCTCAAATTTAGAAAACCAACTTATGCTTGCTTAAGGGGAAAGGTGAGTTGGGGTGCTGCATAAAACCAGAGATTGAAATGAGCACAGATAAAGTTCCTTAAGCCAAATATGGACTAGACAAGAGCTACTCCTTGCTCAACGAAATGGACTCAACACCCCATATTAAACGCCTAAGAATGTACCTGACTAGTAAGTATCTTAAAACCTATGGATTGCTATGTCTCCAAAAGAGAATCAAGCGTGTGTACAGGGGCATAAACGCAGCAGTGATAGGATTGGAGAGGTTCGGTGAGCAAATGAAGACCCTTTGAAGTCATATTGCATGGTACCCATTCCACGGGTCTCAACTCTCCAGGTTTAAGGTATTCTTCCTTCAGCTAAAACATGCATGTGGAACCCAGAGTATGATCAACCATGTGAACGGGAGACGTGTTCAAATATGTCTCAGTTTTCCTCCCCTGGTACTCGGGTGCAACATTCCAGACGCTTTACTAACACTCTCCCCACTTGGAGAGTCAGCGCCTTTAACCTCCTGTTTGGCCCAGTTTGCAATTTCTGCGGAAGATGAACAGGAATAGGGAACACCAATGAGAGACTAGCTGGAGGTGTCTGGACGGGCAAATTTAACTCTCATTTCCCACCAGGAAGAGGAAATAACCAAAGGCTCAGCGTGCCGTGCCGGAACCAGATTAGGGCCTGAAGCCATCCTGCGGTGTTGCGGCCAGCTCAAAAGAAAGCGAGTTGAAGAAAGGAGCTCAGGGGCACTGTAATTCACAAACCTGCAGAGTTATAAATGACAGCTATCGTCCAAAAATATACTGAAGTAAGGCTGCCAAGAGGACTTGAAAGCGGGGCAGAATTGCAGGAAACCGATTTCAGGAGGTAGACTGGAATTGCTTTGAAAGCATAGGAAAAGAGGCAGAACGTCCACAATGATGCACTTGGCCAAAAAGGGCGTATGCGTTTTTTCCTGAATATATTCAGGAAAAAACGCATACGCCCTTTTTGGCCAACCAAGCAAGCTTGCAAAGGAAATCTGCACTACAATGAAGTCTCACTTCCCCCCGGTCAAAAGGGCCATCTGAAAAAAGTGTAAAATCCAGAAAGGCAGGACAGGCCATGGAGAACTGGGAGCCTTGTTATGCTGATGGGCGGGATGTAAATTGCCAACAGACACTCGGGAGAAGTGTATGGTGTTTCCTGAAACATCTAAAAAACAAAGCAACAGAGCCTAGGGCACTTCCACTTATGGTCCTGTAGCTTAGGGAAATTAAAATCAAAAAGACACAGCCACCCCAAAGTTTGGGACGCCTCTGTTTACAAGAACCTCGTTTACCGTACAAGTTCAATATCACAGAAAGTGAAAAATGGATAAAGAACTTGTGGTACTTACGTACAATGCAGTATCACTCAGCAATGAAATCTATGTCATCAGGCCCGTAGCAGCATAATGAGTGGATTCAGGTACGATGATTCTCACTGAAATAAGTCACACAGAAAAAGAAACATCATAAGATATCACTAATACACGGAATGTAAACTTGGCTACACAGGAACTGAATTACAGAACAGAACAGGGTCTCAAATTTAGAAAACCAACTTATGCTTGCTTAAGGGGAAAGGTGAGTTGGGGTGCTGCATAAAACCAGAGATTGAAATGAGCACAGATAAAGTTCCTTAAGCCAAATATGGAATAGACAAGAGCTACTCCTTGCTCAACGAAATGGACTCAACACCGCATATTAAACGCCTAAGAATGTACCTGACTAGTAAGTATCTTAAAACCTATGGATTGCTATGTCTCCGAAAGAGAATCAAGCATGTGTACAGGCGCATAAACGCAGCAGTGATAGGATTGGAGAGGTTCGGTGAACAAATGAAGACCCTTTGAAGTCATATTGCATGGTACCCATTCCACGGGTCTCAACTCTCCAGGTTTAAGGTATTCTTCCTTCAGCTAAAACATGCATGTGGAATCCAGAGTATGATCAACCGTGTGAACGGGAGATGTGTTCAAATATATCTCAGTTTTCGTACCCTGGTACTCGGGTGCAACATTCCAGACGCTTTACTAACACTCTCCCCCTTGGAGAGTCAGCGCCTTTAACCTCCTGTTTGACCCAGTTTGCAATTTCTGCGGAAGTTGAACAGGAATAGGGAACACCAATGAGAGACTAGCTGGAGGTGTCTGGACGGGCAAATTTAACTCTCATTTCCCACCAGGAAGAGGAAATATCCAAAGGCTCAGCGTGCCGTGCCGGAACCAGATTAGGGCCTGAAGCCATCCTGCGGTGTTGCGGCCAGGTCACAAGAAAGCGAGTTGAAGAAAGGAGCTCAGGGGCACTGTAATTCACAAACCTGCAGAGTTATAAATGACAGCTATCGTCCAAAAATATACTGAAGTAAGGCTGCCAAGAGGACTCGAAAGCGGGGCAGAATTGCAGGAAACCGATTTCAGGAGGTAGACTGGAATTGCATTGAAAGCATAGGAAAAGAGGCAGAACGTCCACAATGATGCACTTGGCCAAAAACGGCGTATGCGTTTTTTCCTGAATATATTCAGGAAAAAACGCATACGCCCTTTTTGGCCAACCAAGCAAGCTTGCAAAGGAAATCTGCACTACAATGAAGTCTCACTTCCCCCCGGTCAAAAGGGCCATCTGAAAAAAGTGTAAAATCCAGAAAGGCAGGACAGGCCATGGAGAACTGGGAGCCTTGTTATGCTGATGGGCGGGATGTAAATTGCCAACAGACACTCGGGAGAAGTGTATGGTGTTTCCTGAAACATCTAAAAAACAAAGCAACAGAGCCTAGGGCACTTCCACTTATGGTCCTATAGCTTAGGGAAATTAAAATCAAAAAGACACAGCCACCCCAAAGTTTGGGACGCCTCTGTTTACAAGAACCTCGTTTACCGTACAAGTTCAATATCACAGAAAGTGAAAAATGGATAAAGAACTTGTGGTACTTACGTACAATGCAGTATCACTCAGCAATGAAATCTATGTCATCAGGCCCGTAGCAGCATAATGAGTGGATTCAGGTACGATGATTCTCACTGAAATAAGTCACACAGAAAAAGAAACATCATAAGATATCAGTAATACACGGAATGTAAACTTGGCTACACAGGAACTGAATTCCAAAACAGAACAGGGTCTCAAATTTAGAAAACCAACTTATGCTTGCTTAAGGGGAAAGGTGAGTTGGGGTGCTGCATAAAACCAGAGATTGAAATGAGCACAGATAAAGTTCCTTAAGCCAAATATGGACTAGACAAGAGCTACTCCTTGCTCAACGAAATGGACTCAACACCCCATATTAAACGCCTAAGAATGTACCTGACTAGTAAGTATCTTAAAACCTATGGATTGCTATGTCTCCAAAAGAGAATCAAGCGTGTGTACAGGGGCATAAACGCAGCAGTGATAGGATTGGAGAGGTTCGGTGAGCAAATGAAGACCCTTTGAAGTCATATTGCATGGTACCCATTCCACGGGTCTCAACTCTCCAGGTTTAAGGTATTCTTCCTTCAGCTAAAACATGCATGTGGAACCCAGAGTATGATCAACCATGTGAACGGGAGACGTGTTCAAATATGTCTCAGTTTTCCTCCCCTGGTACTCGGGTGCAACATTCCAGACGCTTTACTAACACTCTCCCCACTTGGAGAGTCAGCGCCTTTAACCTCCTGTTTGGCCCAGTTTGCAATTTCTGCGGAAGATGAACAGGAATAGGGAACACCAATGAGAGACTAGCTGGAGGTGTCTGGACGGGCAAATTTAACTCTCATTTCCCACCAGGAAGAGGAAATAACCAAAGGCTCAGCGTGCCGTGCCGGAACCAGATTAGGGCCTGAAGCCATCCTGCGGTGTTGCGGCCAGGTCACAAGAAAGCGAGTTGAAGAAAGGAGCTCAGGGGCACTGTAATTCACAAACCTGCAGAGTTATAAATGACAGCTATCGTCCAAAAATATACTGAAGTAAGGCTGCCAAGAGGACTTGAAAGCGGGGCAGAATTGCAGGAAACCGATTTCAGGAGGTAGACTGGAATTGCATTGAAAGCATAGGAAAAGAGGCAGAACGTCCACAATGATGCACTTGGCCAAAAAGGGCGTATGCGTTTTTTCCTGAATATATTCAGGAAAAAACGCATACGCCCTTTTTGGCCAACCAAGCAAGCTTGCAAAGGAAATCTGCACTACAATGAAGTCTCACTTCCCCCCGGTCAAAAGGGCCATCTGAAAAAAGTGTAAAATCCAGAAAGGCAGGACAGGCCATGGAGAACTGGGAGCCTTGTTATGCTGATGGGCGGGATGTAAATTGCCAACAGACACTGGGGAGAAGTGTATGGTGTTTCCTGAAACATCTAAAAAACAAAGCAAGAGAGCCTAGGGCACTTCCACTTATGGTCCTATAGCTTAGGGAAATTAAAATCAAAAAGACACAGCCACCCCAAAGTTTGGGACGCCTCTGTTTACAAGAACCTCGTTTAACGTACAAGTTCAATATCACAGAAAGTGAAAAATGGATAAAGAACTTGTGGTACTTACGTACAATGCAGTATCACTCAGCAATGAAATCTATGTCATCAGGCCCGTAGCAGCATAATGATTGGATTCAGGTACGATGATTCTCACTGAAATAAGTCACACAGAAAAAGAAACATCATAAGATATCACTAATACACGGAATATAAACTTGGCTACACAGGAACTGAATTCCAAAACAGAACAGGGTCTCAAATTTAGAAAACCAACTTATGCTTGCTTAAGGGGAAAGGTGAGTTGGGGTGCTGCATAAAACCAGAGATTGAAATGAGCACAGATAAAGTTCCTTAAGCCAAATATGGAATAGACAAGAGCTACTCCTTGCTCAACGAAATGGACTCAACACCGCATATTAAACGCCTAAGAATGTACCTGACTAGTAAGTATCTTAAAACCTATGGATTGCTATGTCTCCGAAAGAGAATCAAGCATGTGTACAGGCGCATAAACGCAGCAGTGATAGGATTGGAGAGGTTCGGTGAACAAATGAAGACCCTTTGAAGTCATATTGCATGGTACCCATTCCACGGGTCTCAACTCTCCAGGTTTAAGGTATTCTTCCTTCAGCTAAAACATGCATGTGGAATCCAGAGTATGATCAACCGTGTGAACGGGAGATGTGTTCAAATATATCTCAGTTTTCGTACCCTGGTACTCGGGTGCAACATTCCAGACGCTTTACTAACACTCTCCCCACTTGGAGAGTCAGCGCCTTTAACTTCCTGTTTGTCCCAGTTTGCAATTTCTGCGGAAGATGAACAGGAATAGGGAACACCAATGAGAGACTAGCTGGAGGTGTCTGGACGGGCAAATTTAACTCTCATTTCCCACCAGGAAGAGGAAATAACCAAAGGCTCAGCGTGCCGTGCCGGAACCAGATTAGGGCCTGAAGCCATCCTGCAGTGTTGCGGCCAGCTCAAAAGAAAGCGAGTTGAAGAAAGGAGCTCAGGGGCACTGTAATTCACAAACCTGCAGAGTTATAAATGACAGCTATCGTCCAAAAATATACTGAAGTAAGGCTGCCAAGAGGACTTGAAAGCGGGGCAGAATTGCAGGAAACCGATTTCAGGAGGTAGACTGGAATTGCTTTGAAAGCATAGGAAAAGAGGCAGAACGTCCACAATGATGCACTTGGCCAAAAAGGGCGTATGCGTTTTTTCCTGAATATATTCAGGAAAAAACGCATACGCCCTTTTTGGCCAACCAAGCAAGCTTGCAAAGGAAATCTGCACTACAATGAAGTCTCACTTCCCCCCGGTCAAAAGGGCCATCTGAAAAAAGTGTAAAATCCAGAAAGGCAGGACAGGCCATGGAGAACTGGGAGCCTTGTTATGCTGATGGGCGGGATGTAAATTGCCAACAGACACTCGGGAGAAGTGTATGGTGTTTCCTGAAACATCTAA
Source organism: Globicephala melas (assembly GCF_963455315.2). NCBI lineage: Eukaryota > Metazoa > Chordata > Mammalia > Artiodactyla > Delphinidae > Globicephala > Globicephala melas. Next base: position 364,087 of record NW_027207284.1, read on the forward strand.
AAAACAAAGCAACAGAGCCTAGGGCACTTCCACTTATGGTCCTATAGATTAGGGAAATTAAAATCAAAAAGACACAGCCACCCCAAAGTTTGGGACGCCTCTGTTTACAAGAACCTCGTTTACCGTACAAGTTCAATATCACAGAAAGTGAAAAATGGATAAAGAACTTGTGGTACTTACGTACAATGCAGTATCACTCAGCAATGAAATCTATGTCATCAGGCCCGTAGCAGCATAATGAGTGGATTCAGGTACGATGATTCTCACTGAAATAAGTCACACAGAAAAAGAAACATCATAAGATATCACTAATACACGGAATGTAAACTTGGCTACACAGGAACTGAATTCCAAAACAGAACAGGGTCTCAAATTTAGAAAACCAACTTATGCTTGCTTAAGGGGAAAGGTGAGTTGGGGTGCTGCATAAAACCAGAGATTGAAATGAGCACAGATAAAGTTCCTTAAGCCAAATATGGACTAGACAAGAGCTACTCCTTGCTCAACGAAATGGACTCAACATCCCATATTAAACGCCTAAGAATGTACCTGACTAGTAAGTATCTTAAAACCTATGGATTGCTATGTCTCCAAAAGAGAATCAAGCGTGTGTACAGGGGCATAAACGCAGCAGTGATAGGATTGGAGAGGTTCGGTGAGCAAATGAAGACCCTTTGAAGTCATATTGCATGGTACCCATTCCACGGGTCTCAACTCTCCAGGTTTAAGGTATTCTTCCTTCAGCTAAAACATGCATGTGGAACCCAGAGTATGATCAACCATGTGAACGGGAGACGTGTTCAAATATGTCTCAGTTTTCCTCCCCTGGTACTCGGGTGCAGCATTCCAGACGCTTTACTAACACTCTCCCCACTTGGAGAGTCAGTGCCTTTAACCTCCTGTTTGGCCCAGTTTGCAATTTCTGCGGAAGATGAACAGGAATAGGGAACACCAATGAGAGACTAGCTGGAGGTGTCTGGACGGGCAAATTTAACTCTCATTTCCCACCAGGAAGAGGAAATAACCAAATGCTCAGCGTGCCAGGCCGGAACCAGATTAGGGCCTGAAGCCATCCTGCGGTGTTGCGGCCAGCTCAAAAGAAAGCGAGTTGAAGAAAGGAGCTCAGGGGCACTGTAATTCACAAACCTGCAGAGTTATAAATGACAGCTATCGTCCAAAAATATACTGAAGTAAGGCTGCCAAGAGGACTCGAAAGCGGGGCAGAATTGCAGGAAACCGATTTCAGGAGGTAGACTGGAATTGCATTGAAAGCATAGGAAAAGAGGCAGAACGTTCACAATGATGCACTTGGCCAAAAAGGGCGTATGCGTTTTTTCCTGAATATATTCAGGAAAAAACGCATACGCCCTTTTTGGCCAACCAAGCAAGCTTGCAAAGGAAATCTGCACTACAATGAAGTCTCACTTCCCCCCGGTCAAAAGGGCCATCTGAAAAAAGTGTAAAATCCAGAAAGGCAGGACAGGCCATGGAGAACTGGGAGTCTTGTTATGCTGATGGGCGGGATGTAAATTGCCAACAGACACTCGGGAGAAGTGTATGGTGTTTCCTGAAACATCTAAAAAACAAAGCAACAGAGCCTAGGGCACTTCCACTTATGGTCCTATAGCTTAGGGAAATTAAAATCAAAAAGACACAGCCACCCCAAAGTTTGGGACGCCTCTGTTTACAAGAACCTCGTTTACCGTACAAGTTCAATATCACAGAAAGTGAAAAATGGATAAAGAACTTGTGGTACTTACGTACAATGCAGTATCACTCAGCAATAAAATCTATGTCATCAGGCCCGTAGCAGCATAATGAGTGGATTCAGGTACGATGATTCTCACTGAAATAAGTCACACAGAAAAAGAAACATCATAAGATATCACTAATACACGGAATGTAAACTTGGCTACACAGGAACTGAATACCAAAACAGAACAGGGTCTCAAATTTAGAAAACCAACTTATGCTTGCTTAAGGGGAAAGGTGAGTTGGGGTGTTGCATAAAACCAGAGATTGAAATGAGCACAGATAAATTTCCTTAAGCCAAATATGGAATAGACAAGAGCTACTCCTTGCTCAACGAAATGGACTCAACACCCCATATTAAACGCCTAAGAATGTACCTGACTTGTAAGTATCTTAAAACCTATGGATTGCTAAGTCTCCAAAAGAGAATCAAGCGTGTGTACAGGGGCATAAACGCAGCAGTGATAGGATTGGAGAGGTTCGGTGAGCAAATGAAGACCCTTTGAAGTCATATTGCATGGTACCCATTCCACGGGTCTCAACTCTCCAGGTTTAAGGTATTCTTCCTTCAGCTAAAACATGCATGTGGAATCCAGAGTATGATCAACCGTGTGAACGGGAGATGTGTTCAAATATATCTCAGTTTTCGTACCCTGGTACTCGGGTGCAACATTCCAGACGCTTTACTAACACTCTCCCCCTTGGAGAGTCAGCGCCTTTAACCTCCTGTTTGACCCAGTTTGCAATTTCTGCGGAAGTTGAACAGGAATAGGGAACACCAATGAGAGACTAGCTGGAGGTGTCTGGACGGGCAAATTTAACTCTCATTTCCCACCAGGAAGAGGAAATATCCAAAGGCTCAGCGTGCCGTGCCGGAACCAGATTAGGGCCTGAAGCCATCCTGCGGTGTTGCGGCCAGGTCACAAGAAAGCGAGTTGAAGAAAGGAGCTCAGGGGCACTGTAATTCACAAACCTGCAGAGTTATAAATGACAGCTATCGTCCAAAAATATACTGAAGTAAGGCTGCCAAGAGGACTCGAAAGCGGGGCAGAATTGCAGGAAACCGATTTCAGGAGGTAGACTGGAATTGCATTGAAAGCATAGGAAAAGAGGCAGAACGTCCACAATGATGCACTTGGCCAAAAACGGCGTATGCGTTTTTTCCTGAATATATTCAGGAAAAAACGCATACGCCCTTTTTGGCCAACCAAGCAAGCTTGCAAAGGAAATCTGCACTACAATGAAGTCTCACTTCCCCCCGGTCAAAAGGGCCATCTGAAAAAAGTGTAAAATCCAGAAAGGCAGGACAGGCCATGGAGAACTGGGAGCCTTGTTATGCTGATGGGCGGGATGTAAATTGCCAACAGACACTCGGGAGAAGTGTATGGTGTTTCCTGAAACATCTAAAAAACAAAGCAACAGAGCCTAGGGCACTTCCACTTATGGTCCTATAGCTTAGGGAAATTAAAATCAAAAAGACACAGCCACCCCAAAGTTTGGGACGCCTCTGTTTACAAGAACCTCGTTTACCGTACAAGTTCAATATCACAGAAAGTGAAAAATGGATAAAGAACTTGTGGTACTTACGTACAATGCAGTATCACTCAGCAATGAAATCTATGTCATCAGGCCCGTAGCAGCATAATGAGTGGATTCAGGTACGATGATTCTCACTGAAATAAGTCACACAGAAAAAGAAACATCATAAGATATCAGTAATACACGGAATGTAAACTTGGCTACACAGGAACTGAATTCCAAAACAGAACAGGGTCTCAAATTTAGAAAACCAACTTATGCTTGCTTAAGGGGAAAGGTGAGTTGGGGTGCTGCATAAAACCAGAGATTGAAATGAGCACAGATAAAGTTCCTTAAGCCAAATATGGACTAGACAAGAGCTACTCCTTGCTCAACGAAATGGACTCAACACCCCATATTAAACGCCTAAGAATGTACCTGACTAGTAAGTATCTTAAAACCTATGGATTGCTATGTCTCCAAAAGAGAATCAAGCGTGTGTACAGGGGCATAAACGCAGCAGTGATAGGATTGGAGAGGTTCGGTGAGCAAATGAAGACCCTTTGAAGTCATATTGCATGGTACCCATTCCACGGGTCTCAACTCTCCAGGTTTAAGGTATTCTTCCTTCAGCTAAAACATGCATGTGGAACCCAGAGTATGATCAACCATGTGAACGGGAGACGTGTTCAAATATGTCTCAGTTTTCCTCCCCTGGTACTCGGGTGCAACATTCCAGACGCTTTACTAACACTCTCCCCACTTGGAGAGTCAGCGCCTTTAACCTCCTGTTTGGCCCAGTTTGCAATTTCTGCGGAAGATGAACAGGAATAGGGAACACCAATGAGAGACTAGCTGGAGGTGTCTGGACGGGCAAATTTAACTCTCATTTCCCACCAGGAAGAGGAAATAACCAAAGGCTCAGCGTGCCGTGCCGGAACCAGATTAGGGCCTGAAGCCATCCTGCGGTGTTGCGGCCAGGTCACAAGAAAGCGAGTTGAAGAAAGGAGCTCAGGGGCACTGTAATTCACAAACCTGCAGAGTTATAAATGACAGCTATCGTCCAAAAATATACTGAAGTAAGGCTGCCAAGAGGACTTGAAAGCGGGGCAGAATTGCAGGAAACCGATTTCAGGAGGTAGACTGGAATTGCATTGAAAGCATAGGAAAAGAGGCAGAACGTCCACAATGATGCACTTGGCCAAAAAGGGCGTATGCGTTTTTTCCTGAATATATTCAGGAAAAAACGCATACGCCCTTTTTGGCCAACCAAGCAAGCTTGCAAAGGAAATCTGCACTACAATGAAGTCTCACTTCCCCCCGGTCAAAAGGGCCATCTGAAAAAAGTGTAAAATCCAGAAAGGCAGGACAGGCCATGGAGAACTGGGAGCCTTGTTATGCTGATGGGCGGGATGTAAATTGCCAACAGACACTGGGGAGAAGTGTATGGTGTTTCCTGAAACATCTAAAAAACAAAGCAAGAGAGCCTAGGGCACTTCCACTTATGGTCCTATAGCTTAGGGAAATTAAAATCAAAAAGACACAGCCACCCCAAAGTTTGGGACGCCTCTGTTTACAAGAACCTCGTTTAACGTACAAGTTCAATATCACAGAAAGTGAAAAATGGATAAAGAACTTGTGGTACTTACGTACAATGCAGTATCACTCAGCAATGAAATCTATGTCATCAGGCCCGTAGCAGCATAATGATTGGATTCAGGTACGATGATTCTCACTGAAATAAGTCACACAGAAAAAGAAACATCATAAGATATCACTAATACACGGAATATAAACTTGGCTACACAGGAACTGAATTCCAAAACAGAACAGGGTCTCAAATTTAGAAAACCAACTTATGCTTGCTTAAGGGGAAAGGTGAGTTGGGGTGCTGCATAAAACCAGAGATTGAAATGAGCACAGATAAAGTTCCTTAAGCCAAATATGGAATAGACAAGAGCTACTCCTTGCTCAACGAAATGGACTCAACACCGCATATTAAACGCCTAAGAATGTACCTGACTAGTAAGTATCTTAAAACCTATGGATTGCTATGTCTCCGAAAGAGAATCAAGCATGTGTACAGGCGCATAAACGCAGCAGTGATAGGATTGGAGAGGTTCGGTGAACAAATGAAGACCCTTTGAAGTCATATTGCATGGTACCCATTCCACGGGTCTCAACTCTCCAGGTTTAAGGTATTCTTCCTTCAGCTAAAACATGCATGTGGAATCCAGAGTATGATCAACCGTGTGAACGGGAGATGTGTTCAAATATATCTCAGTTTTCGTACCCTGGTACTCGGGTGCAACATTCCAGACGCTTTACTAACACTCTCCCCACTTGGAGAGTCAGCGCCTTTAACTTCCTGTTTGTCCCAGTTTGCAATTTCTGCGGAAGATGAACAGGAATAGGGAACACCAATGAGAGACTAGCTGGAGGTGTCTGGACGGGCAAATTTAACTCTCATTTCCCACCAGGAAGAGGAAATAACCAAAGGCTCAGCGTGCCGTGCCGGAACCAGATTAGGGCCTGAAGCCATCCTGCAGTGTTGCGGCCAGCTCAAAAGAAAGCGAGTTGAAGAAAGGAGCTCAGGGGCACTGTAATTCACAAACCTGCAGAGTTATAAATGACAGCTATCGTCCAAAAATATACTGAAGTAAGGCTGCCAAGAGGACTTGAAAGCGGGGCAGAATTGCAGGAAACCGATTTCAGGAGGTAGACTGGAATTGCTTTGAAAGCATAGGAAAAGAGGCAGAACGTCCACAATGATGCACTTGGCCAAAAAGGGCGTATGCGTTTTTTCCTGAATATATTCAGGAAAAAACGCATACGCCCTTTTTGGCCAACCAAGCAAGCTTGCAAAGGAAATCTGCACTACAATGAAGTCTCACTTCCCCCCGGTCAAAAGGGCCATCTGAAAAAAGTGTAAAATCCAGAAAGGCAGGACAGGCCATGGAGAACTGGGAGCCTTGTTATGCTGATGGGCGGGATGTAAATTGCCAACAGACACTCGGGAGAAGTGTATGGTGTTTCCTGAAACATCTAAAAAACAAAGCAACAGAGCCTAGGGCACTTCCACTTATGGTCCTATAGATTAGGGAAATTAAAATCAAAAAGACACAGCCACCCCAAAGTTTGGGACGCCTCTGTTTACAAGAACCTCGTTTACCGTACAAGTTCAATATCACAGAAAGTGAAAAATGGATAAAGAACTTGTGGTACTTACGTACAATGCAGTATCACTCAGCAATGAAATCTATGTCATCAGGCCCGTAGCAGCATAATGAGTGGATTCAGGTACGATGATTCTCACTGAAATAAGTCACACAGAAAAAGAAACATCATAAGATATCACTAATACACGGAATGTAAACTTGGCTACACAGGAACTGAATTCCAAAACAGAACAGGGTCTCAAATTTAGAAAACCAACTTATGCTTGCTTAAGGGGAAAGGTGAGTTGGGGTGCTGCATAAAACCAGAGATTGAAATGAGCACAGATAAAGTTCCTTAAGCCAAATATGGACTAGACAAGAGCTACTCCTTGCTCAACGAAATGGACTCAACATCCCATATTAAACGCCTAAGAATGTACCTGACTAGTAAGTATCTTAAAACCTATGGATTGCTATGTCTCCAAAAGAGAATCAAGCGTGTGTACAGGGGCATAAACGCAGCAGTGATAGGATTGGAGAGGTTCGGTGAGCAAATGAAGACCCTTTGAAGTCATATTGCATGGTACCCATTCCACGGGTCTCAACTCTCCAGGTTTAAGGTATTCTTCCTTCAGCTAAAACATGCATGTGGAACCCAGAGTATGATCAACCATGTGAACGGGAGACGTGTTCAAATATGTCTCAGTTTTCCTCCCCTGGTACTCGGGTGCAGCATTCCAGACGCTTTACTAACACTCTCCCCACTTGGAGAGTCAGTGCCTTTAACCTCCTGTTTGGCCCAGTTTGCAATTTCTGCGGAAGATGAACAGGAATAGGGAACACCAATGAGAGACTAGCTGGAGGTGTCTGGACGGGCAAATTTAACTCTCATTTCCCACCAGGAAGAGGAAATAACCAAATGCTCAGCGTGCCAGGCCGGAACCAGATTAGGGCCTGAAGCCATCCTGCGGTGTTGCGGCCAGCTCAAAAGAAAGCGAGTTGAAGAAAGGAGCTCAGGGGCACTGTAATTCACAAACCTGCAGAGTTATAAATGACAGCTATCGTCCAAAAATATACTGAAGTAAGGCTGCCAAGAGGACTCGAAAGCGGGGCAGAATTGCAGGAAACCGATTTCAGGAGGTAGACTGGAATTGCATTGAAAGCATAGGAAAAGAGGCAGAACGTTCACAATGATGCACTTGGCCAAAAAGGGCGTATGCGTTTTTTCCTGAATATATTCAGGAAAAAACGCATACGCCCTTTTTGGCCAACCAAGCAAGCTTGCAAAGGAAATCTGCACTACAATGAAGTCTCACTTCCCCCCGGTCAAAAGGGCCATCTGAAAAAAGTGTAAAATCCAGAAAGGCAGGACAGGCCATGGAGAACTGGGAGTCTTGTTATGCTGATGGGCGGGATGTAAATTGCCAACAGACACTCGGGAGAAGTGTATGGTGTTTCCTGAAACATCTAAAAAACAAAGCAACAGAGCCTAGGGCACTTCCACTTATGGTCCTATAGCTTAGGGAAATTAAAATCAAAAAGACACAGCCACCCCAAAGTTTGGGACGCCTCTGTTTACAAGAACCTCGTTTACCGTACAAGTTCAATATCACAGAAAGTGAAAAATGGATAAAGAACTTGTGGTACTTACGTACAATGCAGTATCACTCAGCAATAAAATCTATGTCATCAGGCCCGTAGCAGCATAATGAGTGGATTCAGGTACGATGATTCTCACTGAAATAAGTCACACAGAAAAAGAAACATCATAAGATATCACTAATACACGGAATGTAAACTTGGCTACACAGGAACTGAATACCAAAACAGAACAGGGTCTCAAATTTAGAAAACCAACTTATGCTTGCTTAAGGGGAAAGGTGAGTTGGGGTGTTGCATAAAACCAGAGATTGAAATGAGCACAGATAAATTTCCTTAAGCCAAATATGGAATAGACAAGAGCTACTCCTTGCTCAACGAAATGGACTCAACACCCCATATTAAACGCCTAAGAATGTACCTGACTTGTAAGTATCTTAAAACCTATGGATTGCTAAGTCTCCAAAAGAGAATCAAGCGTGTGTACAGGGGCATAAACGCAGCAGTGATAGGATTGGAGAGGTTCGGTGAGCAAATGAAGACCCTTTGAAGTCATATTGCATGGTACCCATTCCACGGGTCTCAACTCTCCAGGTTTAAGGTATTCTTCCTTCAGCTAAAACATGCATGTGGAACCCCGAGTATGATCAACCATGTGAACGGGAGATGTGTTCAAATATGTCTTAGTTTTCCTCCCCTGGTACTCGGGTGCAACATTCCAGATGCTTTACTAACACTCTCCCCACTTGGAGAGTCAGCGCCTTTAACCTCCTGTTTGGCCCAGTTTGCAATTTCTGCGGAAGATGAACAGGAATAGGGAACACCAATGAGAGACTAGCTGGAGGTGTCTGGACGGGCAAATTTAACTCTCATTTCCCACCAGGAAGAGGAAATAACCAAAGGCTCAGCGTGCCGGGCCGGAACCAGATTAGGGCCTGAAGCCATCCTGCGGTGTTGCGGCCAGCTCAAAAGAAAGCGAGTTGAAGAAAGGAGCTCAGGGGCACTGTAATTCACAAACCTGCAGAGTTATAAATGACAGCTATCGTCCAAAAATATACTGAAGTAAGGCTGCCAAGAGGACTTGAAAGCGGGGCAGAATTGCAGGAAACCGATTTCAGGAGGTAGACTGGAATTGCTTTGAAAGCATAGGAAAAGAGGCAGAACGTCCACAATGATGCACTTGGCCAAAAAGCGCGTATGCGTTTTTTCCTGAATATATTCAGGAAAAAACGCATACGCCCTTTTTGGCCAACCAAGCAAGCTTGCAAAGGAAATCTGCACTACAATGAAGTCTCACTTCCCCCCGGTCAAAAGGGCCATCTGAAAAAAGTGTAAAATCCAGAAAGGCAGGACAGGCCATGGAGAACTGGGAGCCTTGTTATGCTGATGGGCCGGATGTAAATTGCCAACAGACACTCGGGAGAAGTGTATGGTGTTTCCTGAAACATCTAAAAAACAAAGCAACAGAGCCTAGGGCACTTCCACTTATGGTCCTATAGCTTAGGGAAATTAAAATCAAAAAGACACAGCCACCCCAAAGTTTGGGACGCCTCTGTTTACAAGAACCTCGTTTACCGTACAAGTTCAATATCACAGAAAGTGAAAAATGGATAAAGAACTTGTGGTACTTACGTACAATGCAGTATCACTCAGCAATGAAATCTATGTCATCAGGCCCGTAGCAGCATAATGAGTGGATTCAGGTACGATGATTCTCACTGAAATAAGTCACACAGAAAAAGAAACATCATAAGATATCACTAATACACGGAATGTAAACTTGGCTACACAGGAACTGAATTCCAAAACAGAACAGGGTCTCAAATTTAGAAAACCAACTTATGCTTGCTTAAGGGGAAAGGTGAGTTGGGGTGCTGCATAAAACCAGAGATTGAAATGAGCACAGATAAAGTTCCTTAAGCCAAATATGGACTAGACAAGAGCTACTCCTTGCTCAACGAAATGGACTCAACACCCCATATTAAACGCCTAAGAATGTACCTGACTAGTAAGTATATTAAAACCTATGGATTGCTATGTCTCCAAAAGAGAATCAAGCGTGTGTACAGGGGCATAAACGCAGCAGTGATAGGATTGGAGAGGTTCGGTGAGCAAATGAAGACCCTTTGAAGTCATATTGCATGGTACCCATTCCACGGGTCTCAACTCTCCAGGTTTAAGGTATTCTTCCTTCAGCTAAAACATGCATGTGGAACCCCGAGTATGATCAACCATGTGAACGGGAGATGTGTTCAAATATGTCTCAGTTTTCCTCCCCTGGTACTCGGGTGCAACATTCCACATGCTTTACTAACACTCTCCCCACTTGGAGAGTCAGCGCCTTTAACCTCCTGTTTGGCCCAGTTTGCAATTTCTGCGGAAGATGAACAGGAATAGGGAACACCAATGAGAGACTAGCTGGAGGTGTCTGGACGGGCAAATTTAACTCTCCTTTCCCACCAGGAAGAGGAAATAACCAAAGGCTCAGCGTGCCGGGCCGGAACCAGATTAGGGCCTGAAGCCATCCTGCGGTGTTGCGGCCAGCTCAAAAGAAAGCGAGTTGAAGAAAGAAGCTCAGGGGCACTGTAATTCACAAACCTGCAGAGTTATAAATGACAGCTATCGTCCAAAAATATACTGAAGTAAGGCTGCCAAGAGGACTTGAAAGCGGGGCAGAATTGCAGGAAACCGATTTCAGGAGGTAGACTGGAATTGCATTGAAAGCATAGGAAAAGAGGCAGAACGTCCACAATGATGCACTTGGCCAAAAAGGGCGTATGCGTTTTTTCCTGAATATATTCAGGAAAAAACGCATACGCCCTTTTTGGCCAACCAAGCAAGCTTGCAAAGGAAATCTGCACTACAATGAAGTCTCACTTCCCCCCGGTCAAAAGGGCCATCTGAAAAAAGTGTAAAATCCAGAAAGGCAGGACAGGCCATGGAGAACTGGGAGCCTTGTTATGCTGATGGGCGGGATGTAAATTGCCAACAGCCACTCGGGAGAAGTGTATGGTGTTTCCTGAAACATCTAAAAAACAAAGCAACAGAGCCTAGGGCACTTCCACTTATGGTCCTATAGCTTAGGGAAATTAAAATCAAAAAGACACAGCCACCCCAAAGTTTGGGACGCCTCTGTTTACAAGAACCTCGTTTACCGTACAAGTTCAATATCACAGAAAGTGAAAAATGGATAAAGAACTTGTGGTACTTACGTACAATGCAGTATCACTCAGCAATGAAATCTATGTCATCAGGCCCGTAGCAGCATAATGAGTGGATTCAGGTACGATGATTCTCACTGAAATAAGTCACACAGAAAAAGAAACATCATAAGATATCACTAATACACGGAATGTAAACTTGGCTACACAGGAACTGAATTCCAAAACAGAACAGGGTCTCAAATTTAGAAAACCAACTTATGCTTGCTTAAGGGGAAAGGTGAGTTGGGGTGCTGCATAAAACCAGAGATTGAAATGAGCACAGATAAAGTTCCTTAAGCCAAATATGGACTAGACAAGAGCTACTCCTTGCTCAACGAAATGGACTCAACACCCCATATTAAACGCCTAAGAATGTACCTGACTAGTAAGTATATTAAAACCTATGGATTGCTATGTCTCCAAAAGAGAATCAAGCGTGTGTACAGGGGCATAAACGCAGCAGTGATAGGATTGGAGAGGTTCGGTGAGCAAATGAAGACCCTTTGAAGTCATATTGCATGGTACCCATTCCACGGGTCTCAACTCTCCAGGTTTAAGGTATTCTTCCTTCAGCTAAAACATGCATGTGGAACCCAGAGTATGATCAACCATGTGAACGGGAGACGTGTTCAAATATGTCTCAGTTTTCCTCCCCTGGTACTCGGGTGCAACATTCCAGACGCTTTACTAACACTCTCCCCACTTGGAGAGTCAGCGCCTTTAACCTCCTGTTTGGCCCAGTTTGCAATTTCTGCGGAAGATGAACAGGAATAGGGAACACCAATGAGAGACTAGCTGGAGGTGTCTGGACGGGCAAATTTAACTCTCATTTCCCACCAGGAAGAGGAAATAACCAAAGGCTCAGCGTGCCGTGCCGGAACCAGATTAGGGCCTGAAGCCATCCTGCGGTGTTGCGGCCAGCTCAAAAGAAAGCGAGTTGAAGAAAGGAGCTCAGGGGCACTGTAATTCACAAACCTGCAGAGTTATAAATGACAGCTATCGTCCAAAAATATACTGAAGTAAGGCTGCCAAGAGGACTTGAAAGCGGGGCAGAATTGCAGGAAACCGATTTCAGGAGGTAGACTGGAATTGCATTGAAAGCATAGGAAAAGAGGCAGAACGTCCACAATGATGCACTTGGCCAAAAAGGGCGTATGCGTTTTTTCCTGAATATATTCAGGAAAAAACGCATACGCCCTTTTTGGCCAACCAAGCAAGCTTGCAAAGGAAATCTGCACTACAATGAAGTCTCACTTCCCCCCGGTCAAAAGGGCCATCTGAAAAAAGTGTAAAATCCAGAAAGGCAGGACAGGCCATGGAGAACTGGGAGCCTTGTTATGCTGATGGGCGGGATGTAAATTGCCAACAGACACTCGGGAGAAGTGTATGGTGTTTCCTGAAACATCTAAAAAACAAAGCAACAGAGCCTAGGGCACTTCCACTTATGGTCCTATAGATTAGGGAAATTAAAATCAAAAAGACACAGCCACCCCAAAGTTTGGGACGCCTCTGTTTACAAGAACCTCGTTTACCGTACAAGTTCAATATCACAGAAAGTGAAAAATGGATAAAGAACTTGTGGTACTTACGTACAATGCAGTATCACTCAGCAATGAAATCTATGTCATCAGGCCCGTAGCAGCATAATGAGTGGATTCAGGTACGATGATTCTCACTGAAATAAGTCACACAGAAAAAGAAACATCATAAGATATCACTAATACACGGAATGTAAACTTGGCTACACAGGAACTGAATTCCAAAACAGAACAGGGTCTCAAATTTAGAAAACCAACTTATGCTTGCTTAAGGGGAAAGGTGAGTTGGGGTGCTGCATAAAACCAGAGATTGAAATGAGCACAGATAAAGTTCCTTAAGCCAAATATGGAATAGACAAGAGCTACTCCTTGCTCAACGAAATGGACTCAACACCCCATATTAAACGCCTAAGAATGTACCTGACTTGTAAGTATCTTAAAACCTATGGATTGCTAAGTCTCCAAAAGAGAATCAAGCGTGTGTACAGGGGCATAAACGCAGCAGTGATAGGATTGGAGAGGTTCGGTGAGCAAATGAAGACCCTTTGAAGTCATATTGCATGGTACCCATTCCACGGGTCTCAACTCTCCAGGTTTAAGGTATTCTTCCTTCAGCTAAAACATGCATGTGGAACCCCGAGTATGATCAACCATGTGAACGGGAGATGTGTTCAAATATGTCTCAGTTTTCCTCCCCTGGTACTCGGGTGCAACATTCCAGATGCTTTACTAACACTCTCCCCACTTGGAGAGTCAGCGCCTTTAACCTCCTGTTTGGCCCAGTTTGCAATTTCTGCGGAAGATGAACAGGAATAGGGAACACCAATGAGAGACTAGCTGGAGGTGTCTGGACGGGCAAATTTAACTCTCATTTCCCACCAGGAAGAGGAAATAACCAAAGGCTCAGCGTGCCGGGCCGGAACCAGATTAGGGCCTGAAGCCATCCTGCGGTGTTGCGGCCAGCTCAAAAGAAAGCGAGTTGAAGAAAGGAGCTCAGGGGCACTGTAATTCACAAACCTGCAGAGTTATAAATGACAGCTATCGTCCAAAAATATACTGAAGTAAGGCTGCCAAGAGGACTTGAAAGCGGGGCAGAATTGCAGGAAACCGATTTCAGGAGGTAGACTGGAATTGCTTTGAAAGCATAGGAAAAGAGGCAGAACGTCCACAATGATGCACTTGGCCAAAAAGCGCGTATGCGTTTTTTCCTGAATATATTCAGGAAAAAACGCATACGCCCTTTTTGGCCAACCAAGCAAGCTTGCAAAGGAAATCTGCACTACAATGAAGTCTCACTTCCCCCCGGTCAAAAGGGCCATCTGAAAAAAGTGTAAAATCCAGAAAGGCAGGACAGGCCATGGAGAACTGGGAGCCTTGTTATGCTGATGGGCCGGATGTAAATTGCCAACAGACACTCGGGAGAAGTGTATGGTGTTTCCTGAAACATCTAAAAAACAAAGCAACAGAGCCTAGGGCACTTCCACTTATGGTCCTATAGCTTAGGGAAATTAAAATCAAAAAGACACAGCCACCCCAAAGTTTGGGACGCCTCTGTTTACAAGAACCTCGTTTACCGTACAAGTTCAATATCACAGAAAGTGAAAAATGGATAAAGAACTTGTGGTACTTACGTACAATGCAGTATCACTCAGCAATGAAATCTATGTCATCAGGCCCGTAGCAGCATAATGAGTGGATTCAGGTACGATGATTCTCACTGAAATAAGTCACACAGAAAAAGAAACATCATAAGATATCACTAATACACGGAATGTAAACTTGGCTACACAGGAACTGAATTCCAAAACAGAACAGGGTCTCAAATTTAGAAAACCAACTTATGCTTGCTTAAGGGGAAAGGTGAGTTGGGGTGCTGCATAAAACCAGAGATTGAAATGAGCACAGATAAAGTTCCTTAAGCCAAATATGGACTAGACAAGAGCTACTCCTTGCTCAACGAAATGGACTCAACACCCCATATTAAACGCCTAAGAATGTACCTGACTAGTAAGTATATTAAAACCTATGGATTGCTATGTCTCCAAAAGAGAATCAAGCGTGTGTACAGGGGCATAAACGCAGCAGTGATAGGATTGGAGAGGTTCGGTGAGCAAATGAAGACCCTTTGAAGTCATATTGCATGGTACCCATTCCACGGGTCTCAACTCTCCAGGTTTAAGGTATTCTTCCTTCAGCTAAAACATGCATGTGGAACCCAGAGTATGATCAACCATGTGAACGGGAGACGTGTTCAAATATGTCTCAGTTTTCCTCCCCTGGTACTCGGGTGCAACATTCCAGACGCTTTACTAACACTCTCCCCACTTGGAGAGTCAGCGCCTTTAACCTCCTGTTTGGCCCAGTTTGCAATTTCTGCGGAAGATGAACAGGAATAGGGAACACCAATGAGAGACTAGCTGGAGGTGTCTGGACGGGCAAATTTAACTCTCATTTCCCACCAGGAAGAGGAAATAACCAAAGGCTCAGCGTGCCGTGCCGGAACCAGATTAGGGCCTGAAGCCATCCTGTGGTGTTGCGGCCAGCTCAAAAGAAAGCGAGTTGAAGAAAGGAGCTCAGGGGCACTGTAATTCACAAACCTGCAGAGTTATAAATGACAGCTATCGTCCAAAAATATACTGAAGTAAGGCTGCCAAGAGGACTTGAAAGCGGGGCAGAATTGCAGGAAACCGATTTCAGGAGGTAGACTGGAATTGCATTGAAAGCATAGGAAAAGAGGCAGAACGTCCACAATGATGCACTTGGCCAAAAAGGGCGTATGCGTTTTTTCCTGAATATATTCAGGAAAAAACGCATACGCCCTTTTTGGCCAACCAAGCAAGCTTGCAAAGGAAATCTGCACTACAATGAAGTCTCACTTCCCCCCGGTCAAAAGGGCCATCTGAAAAAAGTGTAAAATCCAGAAAGGCAGGACAGGCCATGGAGAACTGGGAGCCTTGTTATGCTGATGGGCGGGATGTAATTTGCCAACAGACACTCGGGAGAAGTGTATGGTGTTACCTGAAACATCTAAAAAACAAAGCAACAGAGCCTAGGGCACTTCCACTTATGGTCCTATAGCTTAGGGAAATTAAAATCAAAAAGACACAGCCACCCCAAAGTTTGGGACGCCTCTGTTTACAAGAACCTCGTTTACAGTACAAGTTCAACATCGCAGAAAGTGAAAAATGGATAAAGAACTTGTGGTACTTACGTACAATGCAGTATCACTCAGCAATGAAATCTATGTCATCAGGCCCGTAGCAGCATAATGAGTGGATTCAGGTACGATGATTCTCACTGAAATAAGTCACACAGAAAAAGAAACATCATAAGATATCACTAATACACGGAATATAAACTTGGCTACACAGGAACTGAATTCCAAAACAGAACAGGGTCTCAAATTTAGAAAACCAACTTATGCTTGCTTAAGGGGAAAGGTGAGTTGGGGTGCTGCATAAAACCAGAGATTGAAATGAGCACAGATAAAGTTCCTTAAGCCAAATATGGAATAGACAAGAGCTACTCCTTGCTCAACGAAATGGACTCAACACCCCATATTAAACGCCTAAGAATGTACCTGACTAGTAAGTATCTTAAAACCTATGGATTGCTATGTCTCCAAAAGAGAATCAAGCGTGTGTACAGGGGCATAAACGCAGCAGTGATAGGATTGGAGAGGTTCGGTGAGCAAATGAAGACCCTTTGAAGACATATTGCATGGTACCCATTCCACGGGTCTCAACTCTCCAGGTTTAAGGTATTCTTCCTTCAGCTAAAACATGCATGTGGAACCCAGAGTATGATCAACCATGTGAACGGGAGACGTGTTCAAATATGTCTCAGTTTTCCTCCCCTGGTACTCGGGTGCAACATTCCAGACGCTTTACTAACACTCTCCCCACTTGGAGAGTCAGCGCCTTTAACTTCCTGTTTGGCCCAGTTTGCAATTTCTGCGGAAGATGAACAGGAATAGGGAACACCAATGAGAGACTAGCTGGAGGTGTCTGGACGGGCAAATTTAACTCTCATTTCCCACCAGGAAGAGGAAATAACCAAAGGCTCAGCGTGCCGTGCCGGAACCAGATTAGGGCCTGAAGCCATCCTGCGGTGTTGCGGCCAGCTCAAAAGAAAGCGAGTTGAAGAAAGGAGCTCAGGGGCACTGTAATTCACAAACCTGCAGAGTTATAAATGACAGCTATCGTCCAAAAATATACTGAAGTAAGGCTGCCAAGAGGACTTGAAAGCGGGGCAGAATTGCAGGAAACCGATTTCAGGAGGTAGACTGGAATTGCTTTGAAAGCATAGGAAAAGAGGCAGAACGTAAACAATGATGCACTTGGCCAAAAAGGGCGTATGCGTTTTTTCCTGAATATATTCAGGAAAAAACGCATACGCCCTTTTTGGCCAACCAAGCAAGCTTGCAAAGGAAATCTGCACTACAATGAAGTCTCACTTCCCCCCGGTCAAAAGGGCCATCTGAAAAAAGTGTAAAATCCAGAAAGGCAGGACAGGCCATGGAGAACTGGGAGCCTTGTTATGCTGATGGGCGGGATGTAAATTGCCAACAGACACTCGGGAGAAGTGTATGGTGTTTCCTGAAACATCTAAAAAACAAAGCAACAGAGCCTAGGGCACTTCCACTTATGGTCCTATAGATTAGGGAAATTAAAATCAAAAAGACACAGCCACCCCAAAGTTTGGGACGCCTCTGTTTACAAGAACCTCGTTTACCGTACAAGTTCAATATCACAGAAAGTGAAAAATGGATAAAGAACTTGTGGTACTTATGTACAATGCAGTATCACTCAGCAATGAAATCTATGTCATCAGGCCCGTAGCAGCATAATGAGTGGATTCAGGTACGATGATTCTCACTGAAATAAGTCACACAGAAAAAGAAACATCATAAGATATCACTAATACACGGAATGTAAACTTGGCTACACAGGAACTGAATTCCAAAACAGAACAGGGTCTCAAATTTAGAAAACCAACTTATGCTTGCTTAAGGGGAAAGGTGAGTTGGGGTGCTGCATAAAACCAGAGATTGAAATGAGCACAGATAAAGTTCCTTAAGCCAAATATGGACTAGACAAGAGCTACTCCTTGCTCAACGAAATGGACTCAACACCCCATATTAAACGCCTAAGAATGTACCTGACTAGTAAGTATCTTAAAACCTATGGATTGCTATGTCTCCAAAAGAGAATCAAGCGTGTGTACAGGGGCATAAACGCAGCAGTGATAGGATTGGAGAGGTTCGGTGAGCAAATGAAGACCCTTTGAAGTCATATTGCATGGTACCCATTCCACGGGTCTCAACTCTCCAGGTTTAAGGTATTCTTCCTTCAGCTAAAACATGCATGTGGAACCCAGAGTATGATCAACCATGTGAACGGGAGACGTGTTCAAATATGTCTCAGTTTTCCTCCCCTGGTACTCGGGTGCAGCATTCCAGACGCTTTACTAACACTCTCCCCACTTGGAGAGTCAGTGCCTTTAACCTCCTGTTTGGCCCAGTTTGCAATTTCTGCGGAAGATGAACAGGAATAGGGAACACCAATGAGAGACTAGCTGGAGGTGTCTGGACGGGCAAATTTAACTCTCATTTCCCACCAGGAAGAGGAAATAACCAAAGGCTCAGCGTGCCAGGCCGGAACCAGATTAGGGCCTGAAGCCATCCTGCGGTGTTGCGGCCAGCTCAAAAGAAAGCGAGTTGAAGAAAGGAGCTCAGGGGCACTGTAATTCACAAACCTGCAGAGTTATAAATGACAGCTATCGTCCAAAAATATACTGAAGTAAGGCTGCCAAGAGGACTCGAAAGCGGGGCAGAATTGCAGGAAACCGATTTCAGGAGGTAGACTGGAATTGCATTGAAAGCATAGGAAAAGAGGCAGAACGTCCACAATGATGCACTTGGCCAAAAAGGGCGTATGCGTTTTTTCCTGAATATATTCAGGAAAAAACGCATACGCCCTTTTTGGCCAACCAAGCAAGCTTGCAAAGGAAATCTGCACTACAATGAAGTCTCACTTCCCCCCGGTCAAAAGGGCCATCTGAAAAAAGTGTAAAATCCAGAAAGGCAGGACAGGCCATGGAGAACTGGGAGCCTTGTTATGCTGATGGGCGGGATGTAAATTGCCAACAGACACTCGGGAGAAGTGTATGGTGTTTCCTGAAACATCTAAAAAACAAAGCAACAGAGCCTAGGGCACTTCCACTTATGGTCCTATAGCTTAGGGAAATTAAAATCAAAAAGACACAGCCACCCCAAAGTTTGGGACGCCTCTGTTTACAAGAACCTCGTTTACCGTACAAGTTCAATATCACAGAAAGTGAAAAATGGATAAAGAACTTGTGGTACTTACGTACAATGCAGTATCACTCAGCAATAAAATCTATGTCAACAGGCCCGTAGCAGCATAATGAGTGGATTCAGGTACGATGATTCTCACTGAAATAAGTCACACAGAAAAAGAAACATCATAAGATATCACTAATACACGGAATGTAAACTTGGCTACACAGGAACTGAATACCAAAACAGAACAGGGTCTCAAATTTAGAAAACCAACTTATGCTTGCTTAAGGGGAAAGGTGAGTTGGGGTGTTGCATAAAACCAGAGATTGAAATGAGCACAGATAAAGTTCCTTAAGCCAAATATGGAATAGACAAGAGCTACTCCTTGCTCAACGAAATGGACTCAACACCCCATATTAAACGCCTAAGAATGTACCTGACTTGTAAGTATCTTAAAACCTATGGATTGCTAAGTCTCCAAAAGAGAATCAAGCGTGTGTACAGGGGCATAAACGCAGCAGTGATAGGATTGGAGAGGTTCGGTGAGCAAATGAAGACCCTTTGAAGTCATATTGCATGGTACCCATTCCACGGGTCTCAACTCTCCAGGTTTAAGGTATTCTTCCTTCAGCTAAAACATGCATGTGGAACCCCGAGTATGATCAACCATGTGAACGGGAGATGTGTTCAAATATGTCTCAGTTTTCCTCCCCTGGTACTCTGGTGCAACATTCCAGATGCTTTACTAACACTCTCCCCACTTGGAGAGTCAGCGCCTTTAACCTCCTGTTTGGCCCAGTTTGCAATTTCTGCGGAAGATGAACAGGAATAGGGAACACCAATGAGAGACTAGCTGGAGGTGTCTGGACGGGCAAATTTAACTCTCATTTCCCACCAGGAAGAGGAAATAACCAAAGGCTCAGCGTGCCGGGCCGGAACCAGATTAGGGCCTGAAGCCATCCTGCGGTGTTGCGGCCAGCTCAAAAGAAAGCGAGTTGAAGAAAGGAGCTCAGGGGCACTGTAATTCACAAACCTGCAGAGTTATAAATGACAGCTATCGTCCAAAAATATACTGAAGTAAGGCTGCCAAGAGGACTTGAAAGCGGGGCAGAATTGCAGGAAACCGATTTCAGGAGGTAGACTGGAATTGCTTTGAAAGCATAGGAAAAGAGGCAGAACGTCCACAATGATGCACTTGGCCAAAAAGCGCGTATGCGTTTTTTCCTGAATATATTCAGGAAAAAACGCATACGCCCTTTTTGGCCAACCAAGCAAGCTTGCAAAGGAAATCTGCACTACAATGAAGTCTCACTTCCCCCCGGTCAAAAGGGCCATCTGAAAAAAGTGTAAAATCCAGAAAGGCAGGACAGGCCATGGAGAACTGGGAGCCTTGTTATGCTGATGGGCGGGATGTAAATTGCCAACAGACACTCGGGAGAAGTGTATGGTGTTTCCTGAAACATCTAAAAAACAAAGCAACAGAGCCTAGGGCACTTCCACTTATGGTCCTATAGCTTAGGGAAATTAAAATCAAAAAGACACAGCCACCCCAAAGTTTGGGACGCCTCTGTTTACAAGAACCTCGTTTACCGTACAAGTTCAATATCACAGAAAGTGAAAAATGGATAAAGAACTTGTGGTACTTACGTACAATGCAGTATCACTCAGCAATGAAATCTATGTCATCAGGCCCGTAGCAGCATAATGAGTGGATTCAGGTACGATGATTCTCACTGAAATAAGTCACACAGAAAAAGAAACATCATAAGATATCAGTAATACACGGAATGTAAACTTGGCTACACAGGAACTGAATTCCAAAACAGAACAGGGTCTCAAATTTAGAAAACCAACTTATGCTTGCTTAAGGGGAAAGGTGAGTTGGGGTGCTGCATAAAACCAGAGATTGAAATGAGCACAGATAAAGTTCCTTAAGCCAAATATGGACTAGACAAGAGCTACTCCTTGCTCAACGAAATGGACTCAACACCCCATATTAAACGCCTAAGAATGTACCTGACTAGTAAGTATCTTAAAACCTATGGATTGCTATGTCTCCAAAAGAGAATCAAGCGTGTGTACAGGGGCATAAACGCAGCAGTGATAGGATTGGAGAGGTTCGGTGAGCAAATGAAGACCCTTTGAAGTCATATTGCATGGTACCCATTCCACGGGTCTCAACTCTCCAGGTTTAAGGTATTCTTCCTTCAGCTAAAACATGCATGTAGAACCCAGAGTATGATCAACCATGTGAACGGGAGACGTGTTCAAATATGTCTCAGTTTTCCTCCCCTGGTACTCGGGTGCAACATTCCAGACGCTTTACTAACACTCTCCCCACTTGGAGAGTCAGCGCCTTTAACCTCCTGTTTGGCCCAGTTTGCAATTTCTGCGGAAGATGAACAGGAATAGGGAACACCAATGAGAGACTAGCTGGAGGTGTCTGGACGGGCAAATTTAACTCTCATTTCCCACCAGGAAGAGGAAATAACCAAAGGCTCAGCGTGCCGGGCCGGAACCAGATTAGGGCCTGAAGCCATCCTGCGGTGTTGCGGCCAGCTCAAAAGAAAGCGAGTTGAAGAAAGGAGCTCAGGGGCACTGTAATTCACAAACCTGCAGAGTTATAAATGACAGCTATCGTCCAAAAATATACTGAAGTAAGGCTGCCAAGAGGACTTGAAAGCGGGGCAGAATTGCAGGAAACCGATTTCAGGAGGTAGACTGGAATTGCTTTGAAAGCATAGGAAAAGAGGCAGAACGTCCACAATGATGCACTTGGCCAAAAAGCGCGTATGCGTTTTTTCCTGAATATATTCAGGAAAAAACGCATACGCCCTTTTTGGCCAACCAAGCAAGCTTGCAAAGGAAATCTGCACTACAATGAAGTCTCACTTCCCCCCGGTCAAAAGGGCCATCTGAAAAAAGTGTAAAATCCAGAAAGGCAGGACAGGCCATGGAGAACTGGGAGCCTTGTTATGCTGATGGGCCGGATGTAAATTGCCAACAGACACTCGGGAGAAGTGTATGGTGTTTCCTGAAACATCTAAAAAACAAAGCAACAGAGCCTAGGGCACTTCCACTTATGGTCCTATAGCTTAGGGAAATTAAAATCAAAAAGACACAGCCACCCCAAAGTTTGGGACGCCTCTGTTTACAAGAACCTCGTTTACCGTACAAGTTCAATATCACAGAAAGTGAAAAATGGATAAAGAACTTGTGGTACTTACGTACAATGCAGTATCACTCAGCAATGAAATCTATGTCATCAGGCCCGTAGCAGCATAATGAGTGGATTCAGGTACGATGATTCTCACTGAAATAAGTCACACAGAAAAAGAAACATCATAAGATATCACTAATACACGGAATGTAAACTTGGCTACACAGGAACTGAATTCCAAAACAGAACAGGGTCTCAAATTTAGAAAACCAACTTATGCTTGCTTAAGGGGAAAGGTGAGTTGGGGTGCTGCATAAAACCAGAGATTGAAATGAGCACAGATAAAGTTCCTTAAGCCAAATATGGACTAGACAAGAGCTACTCCTTGCTCAACGAAATGGACTCAACACCCCATATTAAACGCCTAAGAATGTACCTGACTAGTAAGTATATTAAAACCTATGGATTGCTATGTCTCCAAAAGAGAATCAAGCGTGTGTACAGGGGCATAAACGCAGCAGTGATAGGATTGGAGAGGTTCGGTGAGCAAATGAAGACCCTTTGAAGTCATATTGCATGGTACCCATTCCACGGGTCTCAACTCTCCAGGTTTAAGGTATTCTTCCTTCAGCTAAAACATGCATGTGGAACCCAGAGTATGATCAACCATGTGAACGGGAGACGTGTTCAAATATGTCTCAGTTTTCCTCCCCTGGTACTCGGGTGCAACATTCCAGACGCTTTACTAACACTCTCCCCACTTGGAGAGTCAGCGCCTTTAACCTCCTGTTTGGCCCAGTTTGCAATTTCTGCGGAAGATGAACAGGAATAGGGAACACCAATGAGAGACTAGCTGGAGGTGTCTGGACGGGCAAATTTAACTCTCATTTCCCACCAGGAAGAGGAAATAACCAAAGGCTCAGCGTGCCGTGCCGGAACCAGATTAGGGCCTGAAGCCATCCTGTGGTGTTGCGGCCAGCTCAAAAGAAAGCGAGTTGAAGAAAGGAGCTCAGGGGCACTGTAATTCACAAACCTGCAGAGTTATAAATGACAGCTATCGTCCAAAAATATACTGAAGTAAGGCTGCCAAGAGGACTTGAAAGCGGGGCAGAATTGCAGGAAACCGATTTCAGGAGGTAGACTGGAATTGCATTGAAAGCATAGGAAAAGAGGCAGAACGTCCACAATGATGCACTTGGCCAAAAAGGGCGTATGCGTTTTTTCCTGAATATATTCAGGAAAAAACGCATACGCCCTTTTTGGCCAACCAAGCAAGCTTGCAAAGGAAATCTGCACTACAATGAAGTCTCACTTCCCCCCGGTCAAAAGGGCCATCTGAAAAAAGTGTAAAATCCAGAAAGGCAGGACAGGCCATGGAGAACTGGGAGCCTTGTTATGCTGATGGGCGGGATGTAATTTGCCAACAGACACTCGGGAGAAGTGTATGGTGTTACCTGAAACATCTAAAAAACAAAGCAACAGAGCCTAGGGCACTTCCACTTATGGTCCTATAGCTTAGGGAAATTAAAATCAAAAAGACACAGCCACCCCAAAGTTTGGGACGCCTCTGTTTACAAGAACCTCGTTTACAGTACAAGTTCAACATCGCAGAAAGTGAAAAATGGATAAAGAACTTGTGGTACTTACGTACAATGCAGTATCACTCAGCAATGAAATCTATGTCATCAGGCCCGTAGCAGCATAATGAGTGGATTCAGGTACGATGATTCTCACTGAAATAAGTCACACAGAAAAAGAAACATCATAAGATATCACTAATACACGGAATATAAACTTGGCTACACAGGAACTGAATTCCAAAACAGAACAGGGTCTCAAATTTAGAAAACCAACTTATGCTTGCTTAAGGGGAAAGGTGAGTTGGGGTGCTGCATAAAACCAGAGATTGAAATGAGCACAGATAAAGTTCCTTAAGCCAAATATGGAATAGACAAGAGCTACTCCTTGCTCAACGAAATGGACTCAACACCCCATATTAAACGCCTAAGAATGTACCTGACTAGTAAGTATCTTAAAACCTATGGATTGCTATGTCTCCAAAAGAGAATCAAGCGTGTGTACAGGGGCATAAACGCAGCAGTGATAGGATTGGAGAGGTTCGGTGAGCAAATGAAGACCCTTTGAAGTCATATTGCATGGTACCCATTCCACGGGTCTCAACTCTCCAGGTTTAAGGTATTCTTCCTTCAGCTAAAACATGCATGTGGAACCCAGAGTATGATCAACCATGTGAACGGGAGACGTGTTCAAATATGTCTCAGTTTTCCTCCCCTGGTACTCGGGTGCAACATTCCAGACGCTTTACTAACACTCTCCCCACTTGGAGAGTCAGCGCCTTTAACTTCCTGTTTGGCCCAGTTTGCAATTTCTGCGGAAGATGAACAGGAATAGGGAACACCAATGAGAGACTAGCTGGAGGTGTCTGGACGGGCAAATTTAACTCTCATTTCCCACCAGGAAGAGGAAATAACCAAAGGCTCAGCGTGCCGTGCCGGAACCAGATTAGGGCCTGAAGCCATCCTGCGGTGTTGCGGCCAGCTCAAAAGAAAGCGAGTTGAAGAAAGGAGCTCAGGGGCACTGTAATTCACAAACCTGCAGAGTTATAAATGACAGCTATCGTCCAAAAATATACTGAAGTAAGGCTGCCAAGAGGACTTGAAAGCGGGGCAGAATTGCAGGAAACCGATTTCAGGAGGTAGACTGGAATTGCTTTGAAAGCATAGGAAAAGAGGCAGAACGTCCACAATGATGCACTTGGCCAAAAAGGGCGTATGCGTTTTTTCCTGAATATATTCAGGAAAAAACGCATACGCCCTTTTTGGCCAACCAAGCAAGCTTGCAAAGGAAATCTGCACTACAATGAACTCTCACTTCCCCCCGGTCAAAAGGGCCATCTGAAAAAAGTGTAAAATCCAGAAAGGCAGGACAGGCCATGGAGAACTGGGAGCCTTGTTATGCTGATGGGCGGGATGTAAATTGCCAACAGACACTCGGGAGAAGTGTATGGTGTTTCCTGAAACATCTAAAAAACAAAGCAACAGAGCCTAGGGCACTTCCACTTATGGTCCTATAGCTTAGGGAAATTAAAATCAAAAAGACACAGCCACCCCAAAGTTTGGGACGCCTCTGTTTACAAGAACCTCGTTTACCGTACAAGTTCAATATCACAGAAAGTGAAAAATGGATAAAGAACTTGTGGTACTTACGTACAATGCAGTATCACTCAGCAATGAAATCTATGTCATCAGGCCCGTAGCAGCATAATGAGTGGATTCAGGTACGATGATTCTCACTGAAATAAGTCACACAGAAAAAGAAACATCATAAGATATCACTAATACACGGAATGTAAACTTGGCTACACAGGAACTGAATTCCAAAACAGAACAGGGTCTCAAATTTAGAAAACCAACTTATGCTTGCTTAAGGGGAAAGGTGAGTTGGGGTGCTGCATAAAACCAGAGATTGAAATGAGCACAGATAAAGTTCCTTAAGCCAAATATGGACTAGACAAGAGCTACTCCTTGCTCAACGAAATGGACTCAACACCCCATATTAAACGCCTAAAAATGTACCTGACTAGTAAGTATCTTAAAACCTATGGATTGCTATGTCTCCAAAAGAGAATCAAGCGTGTGTACAGGGGCATAAATGCAGCAGTGATAGGATTGGAGAGGTTCGGTGAGCAAATGAAGACCCTTTGAAGTCATATTGCATGGTACCCATTCCACGGGTCTCAACTCTCCAGGTTTAAGGTATTCTTCCTTCAGCTAAAACATGCATGTGGAACCCAGAGTATGATCAACCATGTGAACGGGAGACGTGTTCAAATATGTCTCAGTTTTCCTCCCCTGGTACTCGGGTGCAGCATTCCAGACGCTTTACTAACACTCTCCCCACTTGGAGAGTCAGTGCCTTTAACCTCCTGTTTGGCCCAGTTTGCAATTTCTGCGGAAGATGAACAGGAATAGGGAACACCAATGAGAGACTAGCTGGAGGTGTCTGGACGGGCAAATTTAACTCTCATTTCCCACCAGGAAGAGGAAATAACCAAAGGCTCAGCGTGCCAGGCCGGAACCAGATTAGGGCCTGAAGCCATCCTGCGGTGTTGCGGCCAGCTCAAAAGAAAGCGAGTTGAAGAAAGGAGCTCAGGGGCACTGTAATTCACAAACCTGCAGAGTTATAAATGACAGCTATCGTCCAAAAATATACTGAAGTAAGGCTGCCAAGAGGACTCGAAAGCGGGGCAGAATTGCAGGAAACCGATTTCAGGAGGTAGACTGGAATTGCATTGAAAGCATAGGAAAAGAGGCAGAACGTCCACAATGATGCACTTGGCCAAAAAGGGCGTATGCGTTTTTTCCTGAATATATTCAGGAAAAAACGCATACGCCCTTTTTGGCCAACCAAGCAAGCTTGCAAAGGAAATCTGCACTACAATGAAGTCTCACTTCCCCCCGGTCAAAAGGGCCATCTGAAAAAAGTGTAAAATCCAGAAAGGCAGGACAGGCCATGGAGAACTGGGAGCCTTGTTATGCTGATGGGCGGGATGTAAATTGCCAACAGACACTCGGGAGAAGTGTATGGTGTTTCCTGAAACATCTAAAAAACAAAGCAACAGAGCCTAGGGCACTTCCACTTATGGTCCTATAGCTTAGGGAAATTAAAATCAAAAAGACACAGCCACCCCAAAGTTTGGGACGCCTCTGTTTACAAGAACCTCGTTTACCGTACAAGTTCAATATCACAGAAAGTGAAAAATGGATAAAGAACTTGTGGTACTTACGTACAATGCAGTATCACTCAGCAATGAAATCTATGTCATCAGGCCCGTAGCAGCATAATGAGTGGATTCAGGTACGATGATTCTCACTGAAATAAGTCACACAGAAAAAGAAACATCATAAGATATCAGTAATACACGGAATGTAAACTTGGCTACACAGGAACTGAATTCCAAAACAGAACAGGGTCTCAAATTTAGAAAACCAACTTATGCTTGCTTAAGGGGAAAGGTGAGTTGGGGTGCTGCATAAAACCAGAGATTGAAATGAGCACAGATAAAGTTCCTTAAGCCAAATATGGACTAGACAAGAGCTACTCCTTGCTCAACGAAATGGACTCAACACCCCATATTAAACGCCTAAGAATGTACCTGACTAGTAAGTATCTTAAAACCTATGGATTGCTATGTCTCCAAAAGAGAATCAAGCGTGTGTACAGGGGCATAAACGCAGCAGTGATAGGATTGGAGAGGTTCGGTGAGCAAATGAAGACCCTTTGAAGTCATATTGCATGGTACCCATTCCACGGGTCTCAACTCTCCAGGTTTAAGGTATTCTTCCTTCAGCTAAAACATGCATGTGGAACCCAGAGTATGATCAACCATGTGAACGGGAGACGTGTTCAAATATGTCTCAGTTTTCCTCCCCTGGTACTCGGGTGCAACATTCCAGACGCTTTACTAACACTCTCCCCACTTGGAGAGTCAGCGCCTTTAACCTCCTGTTTGGCCCAGTTTGCAATTTCTGCGGAAGATGAACAGGAATAGGGAACACCAATGAGAGACTAGCTGGAGGTGTCTGGACGGGCAAATTTAACTCTCATTTCCCACCAGGAAGAGGAAATAACCAAAGGCTCAGCGTGCCAGGCCGGAACCAGATTAGGGCCTGAAGCCATCCTGCGGTGTTGCGGCCAGCTCAAAAGAAAGCGAGTTGAAGAAAGGAGCTCAGGGGCACTGTAATTCACAAACCTGCAAAGTTATAAATGACAGCTATCGTCCAAAAATATACTGAAGTAAGGCTGCCAAGAGGACTCGAAAGCGGGGCAGAATTGCAGGAAACCGATTTCAGGAGGTAGACTGGAATTGCATTGAAAGCATAGGAAAAGAGGCAGAACGTCCACAATGATGCACTTGGCCAAAAAGGGCGTATGCATTTTTTCCTGAATATATTCAGGAAAAAACGCATACGCCCTTTTTGGCCAACCAAGCAAGCTTGCAAAGGAAATCTGCACTACAATGAACTCTCACTTCCCCCCGGTCAAAAGGGCCATCTGAAAAAAGTGTAAAATCCAGAAAGGCAGGACAGGCCATGGAGAACTGGGAGCCTTGTTATGCTGATGGGCGGGATGTAAATTGCCAACAGACACTCGGGAGAAGTGTATGGTGTTTCCTGAAACATCTAAAAAACAAAGCAACAGAGCCTAGGGCACTTCCACTTATGGTCCTATAGCTTAGGGAAATTAAAATCAAAAAGACACAGCCACCCCAAAGTTTGGGACGCCTCTGTTTACAAGAACCTCGTTTACCGTACAAGTTCAATATCACAGAAAGTGAAAAATGGATAAAGAACTTGTGGTACTTACGTACAATGCAGTATCACTCAGCAATGAAATCTATGTCATCAGGCCCGTAGCAGCATAATGAGTGGATTCAGGTACGATGATTCTCACTGAAATAAGTCACACAGAAAAAGAAACATCATAAGATATCACTAATACACGGAATGTAAACTTGGCTACACAGGAACTGAATTCCAAAACAGAACAGGGTCTCAAATTTAGAAAACCAACTTATGCTTGCTTAAGGGGAAAGGTGAGTTGGGGTGTTGCATAAAACCAGAGATTGAAATGAGCACAGATAAAGTTCCTTAAGCCAAATATGGAATAGACAAGAGCTACTCCTTGCTCAACGAAATGGACTCAACACCCCATATTAAACGCATAAGAATGTACCTGACTTGTAAGTATCTTAAAACCTATGGATTGCTAAGTCTCCAAAAGAGAATCAAGCGTGTGTACAGGGGCATAAACGCAGCAGTGATAGGATTGGAGAGGTTCGGTGAGCAAATGAAGACCCTTTGAAGTCATATTGCATGGTACCCATTCCACGGGTCTCAACTCTCCAGGTTTAAGGTATTCTTCCTTCAGCTAAAACATGCATGTGGAACCCAGAGTATGATCAACCATGTGAACGGGAGATGTGTTCAAATATGTCTCAGTTTTCCTCCCCTGGTACTCGGGTGCAACATTCCAGACGCTTTACTAACACTCTCCCCACTTGGAGAGTCAGCGCCTTTAACCTCCTGTTTGGCCCAGTTTGCAATTTCTGCGGAAGATGAACAGGAATAGGGAACACCAATGAGAGACTAGCTGGAGGTGTCTGGACGGGCAAATTTAACTCTCATTTCCCACCAGGAAGAGGAAATAACCAAAGGCTCAGCGTGCCGGGCCGGAACCAGATTAGGGCCTGAAGCCATCCTGCGGTGTTGCGGCCAGCTCAAAAGAAAGCGAGTTGAAGAAAGGAGCTCAGGGGCACTGTAATTCACAAACCTGCAGAGTTATAAATGACAGCTATCGTCCAAAAATATACTGAAGTAAGGCTGCCAAGAGGACTTGAAAGCGGGGCAGAATTGCAGGAAACCGATTTCAGGAGGTAGACTGGAATTGCATTGAAAGCATAGGAAAAGAGGCAGAACGTCCACAATGATGCACTTGGCCAAAAAGGGCGTATGCGTTTTTTCCTGAATATATTCAGGAAAAAACGCATACGCCCTTTTTGGCCAACCAAGCAAGCTTGCAAAGGAAATCTGCACTACAATGAAGTCTCACTTCCCCCCGGTCAAAAGGGCCATCTGAAAAAAGTGTAAAATCCAGAAAGGCAGGACAGGCCATGGAGAACTGGGAGCCTTGTTATGCTGATGGGCGGGATGTAAATTGCCAACAGACACTCGGGAGAAGTGTATGGTGTTTCCTGAAACATCTAAAAAACAAAGCAACAGAGCCTAGGGCACTTCCACTTATGGTCCTATAGCTTAGGGAAATTAAAATCAAAAAGACACAGCCACCCCAAAGTTTGGGACGCCTCTGTTTACAAGAACCTCGTTTACCGTACAAGTTCAATATCACAGAAAGTGAAAAATGGATAAAGAACTTGTGGTACTTACGTACAATGCAGTATCACTCAGCAATAAAATCTATGTCATCAGGCCCTTAGCAGCACAATGAGTGGATTCAGGTATGATGATTCTAACTGAAATAAGTCACACAGAAAAAGAAACATCATAAGATATCAGTAATACACGGAATGTAAACTTGGCTACACAGGAACTGAATTACAGAACAGAACAGGGTCTCAAATTTAGAAAACCAACTTATGCTTGCTTAAGGGGAAAGGTGAGTTGGGGTGCTGCATAAAACCAGAGATTGAAACGAGCACAGATAAAGTTCCTTAAGCCAAATATGGAATAGACAAGAGCTACTCCTTGCTCAACGAAATGGACTCAACACCGCATATTAAACGCCTAAGAATGTACCTGACTAGTAAGTATCTTAAAACCTATGGATTGCTATGTCTCCGAAAGAGAATCAAGCATGTGTACAGGGGCACAAACGCAGCAGTGATAGGATTGGAGAGGTTCGGTGAGCAAATGAAGACCCTTTGAAGTCATATTGCATGGTACCCATTCCACGGGTTTCAACTACCCAGGTTTAAGGTATTCTTCCTTCAGCTAAAACATGCATGTGGAACCTAGAGTATGATCAACCATGTGATCGGGAGACGTGTTCAAATATGTCTCAGTTTTCGTACCCTGGTACTCGGGTGCAACATTCCAGACGCTTTACTAACACTCTCCCGACTTGGAGAGTCCGTCCCTTTAATCTCCTGTTTGGCCCAGTTTGCAATTTCTGCGGAAGATGAACAGGAATAGGGAGAACCAATGAGAGACTAGCTGGAGGTGTCTGGACGGGCAAATTTAACTCTCATTTCCCACCAGAAAGAGGAATTAACCAAAGGCTCAGCGTGCCGTGCCGGAACCAGATTAGGGCCTGAATCCATCCTGCGGTGTTGCGGCCAGGTCACAAGAAAGCGAGTTGAAGAAAGGAGCTCAGGGGCACTGTAATTCACAAACCTGCAGAGTTATAAATGACAGCTATCGTCCAAAAATATACTGAAGTAAGGCTGCCAAGAGGACTCGAAAGCGGGGCAGAATTGCAGGAAACCGATTTCAGGAGGTAGACTGGAATTGCATTGAAAGCATAGGAAAAGAGGCAGAACGTCCACAATGATGCACTTGGCCAAAAAGGGCGTATGCGTTTTTTCCTGAATATATTCAGGAAAAAACGCATACGCCCTTTTTGGCCAACCAAGCAAGCTTGCAAAGGAAATCTGCACTACAATGAAGTCTCACTTCCCCCCGGTCAAAAGGGCCATCTGAAAAAAGTGTAAAATCCAGAAAGGCAGGACAGGCCATGGAGAACTGGGAGCCTTGTTATGCTGATGGGCGGGATGTAAATTGCCAACAGACACTCGGGAGAAGTGTATGGTGTTTCCTGAAACATCTAAAAAACAAAGCAACGAGCCTAGGGCACTTCCACTTATGGTCCTATAGCTTAGGGAAATTAAAATCAAAAAGACACAGCCACCCCAAAGTTTGGGACGCCTCTGTTTACAAGAACCTCGTTTACAGTACAAGTTCAACATCGCAGGAAGTGAAAAATGGATAAAGAAGTTGTGGTACTTACGTACAATGCAGTATCACTCAGCAATGAAATCTATGTCATCAGGCCCGTAGCAGCATAATGAGTGGATTCAGGTACGATGATTCTCACTGAAATAAGTCACACAGAAAAAGAAACATCATAAGATATCAGTAATACACGGAATGTAAACTTGGCTACACAGGAACTGAATTCCAAAACAGAACAGGGTCTCATATTTAGAAAACCAACTTATGCTTGCTTAAGGGGAAAGGTGAGTTGGGGTGCTGCATAAAACCAGAGATTGAAATGAGCACAGATAAAGTTCCTTAAGCCAAATATGGAATAGACAAGAGCTACTCCTTGCTCAACGAAATGGACTCAACACCCCATATTAAACGCCTAAGAATGTACCTGACTAGTAAGTATCTTAAAACCTATGGATTGCTATGTCTCCAAAAGAGAATCAAGCGTGTGTACAGGGGCATAAACGCAGCAGTGATAGGATTGGAGAGGTTCGGTGAGCAAATGAAGACCCTTTGAAGTCATATTGCATGGTACCCATTCCACGGGTCTCAACTCTCCAGGTTTAAGGTATTCTTCCTTCAGCTAAAACATGCATGTGGAACCCAGAGTATGATCAACCATGTGAATGGGAGACGTGTTCAAATATGTCTCAGTTTTCCTCCCCTGGTACTCGGGTGCAACATTCCAGACGCTTTACTAACACTCTCCCCACTTGGAGAGTCAGCGCCTTTAACTTCCTGTTTGGCCCAGTTTGCAATTTCTGCGGAAGATGAACAGGAATAGGGAACACCAATGAGAGACTAGCTGGAGGTGTCTGGACGGGCAAATTTAACTCTCATTTCCCACCAGGAAGAGGAAATAACCAAAGGCTCAGCGTGCCGTGCCGGAACCAGATTAGGGCCTGAAGCCATCCTGCGGTGTTGCGGCCAGCTCAAAAGAAAGCGAGTTGAAGAAAGGAGCTCAGGGGCACTGTAATTCACAAACCTGCAGAGTTATAAATGACAGCTATCGTCCAAAAATATACTGAAGTAAGGCTGCCAAGAGGACTTGAAAGCGGGGCAGAATTGCAGGAAACCGATTTCAGGAGGTAGACTGGAATTGCATTGAAAGCATAGGAAAAGAGGCAGAACGTCCACAATGATGCACTTGGCCAAAAAGGGCGTATGCGTTTTTTCCTGAATATATTCAGGAAAAAACGCATACGCCCTTTTTGGCCAACCAAGCAAGCTTGCAAAGGAAATCTGCACTACAATGAAGTCTCACTTCCCCCCGGTCAAAAGGGCCATCTGAAAAAAGTGTAAAATCCAGAAAGGCAGGACAGGCCATGGAGAACTGGGAGCCTTGTTATGCTGATGGGCGGGATGTAAATTGCCAACAGACACTCGGGAGAAGTGTATGGTGTTTCCTGAAACATCTAAAAAGCAAAGCAACAGAGCCTAGGGCACTTCCACTTATGGTCCTATAGCTTAGGGAAATTAAAATCAAAAAGACACAGCCACCCCAAAGTTTGGGACGCCTCTGTTTACAAGAACCTCGTTTACCGTACAAGTTCAACATCGCAGAAAGTGAAAAATGGATAAAGAAGTTGTGGTATTTACTTACAAAGCAATATCGCTCAGCAATGAAATCTATGTCATCAGGCCCTTAGCAGCACAATGAGTGGATTCAGGTATGATGATTCTAACTGAAATAAGTCACACAGAAAAAGAAACATCATAAGATATCAGTAATACACGGAATGTAAACTTGGCTACACAGGAACTGAATTCCAAAACAGAACAGGGTCTCAAATTTAGAAAACCAACTTATGCTTGCTTAAGGGGAAAGGTGAGTTGGGGTGCTGCATAAAACCAGAGATTGAAACGAGCACAGATAAAGTTCCTTAAGCCAAATATGGAATAGACAAGAGCTACTCCTTGCTCAATGAAATGGACTCAACACCGCATATTAAACGCCTAAGAATGTACCTGACTAGTAAGTATCTTAAAACTTATGGATTGCTATGTCTCCGAAAGAGAATCAAGCATGTGTACAGGGGCATAAACGCAGCAGTGATAGGATTGGAGAGGTTCGGTGAGCAAATGAAGACCCTTTGAAGTCATATTGCATGGTACCCATTCCACGGGTTTCAACTACCCAGGTTTAAGGTATTCTTCCTTCAGCTAAAACATGCATGTGGAACCTAGAGTATGATCAACCATGTGATCGGGAGACGTGTTGAAATATGTCTCAGTTTTCGTACCCTGGTACTCGGGTGCAACATTCCAGACGCTTTACTAACACTCTCCCCACTTGGAGAGTCAGCGCCTTTAACCTCCTGTTTGGCCCAGTTTGCAATTTCTGCGGAAGATGAACAGGAATAGGGAACACCAATGAGAGACTAGCTGGAGGTGTCTGGACGGGCAAATTTAACTCTCATTTCCCACCAGGAAGAGGAATTAACCAAAGGCTCAGCATGCCGGGCCGGAACCAGATTAGGGCCTGAAGCCATCCTGCGGTGTTGCGGCCAGCTCAAAAGAAAGCGAGTTGAAGAAAGGAGCTCAGGGGCACTGTAATTCACAAACCTGCAGAGTTATAAATGACAGCTATCGTCCAAAAATATACTGAAGTAAGGCTGCCAAGAGGACTTGAAAGTGGGGCAGAATTGCAGGAAACCGATTTCAGGAGGTAGACTGGAATTGCTTTGAAAGCATAGGAAAAGAGGCAGAACGTCCACAATGATGCACTTGGCCAAAAAGGGCGTATGCGTTTTTTCCTGAATATATTCAGGAAAAAACGCATACGCCCTTTTTGGCCAACCAAGCAAGCTTGCAAAGGAAATCTGCACTACAATGAAGTCTCACTTCCCCCCGGTCAAAAGGGCCATCTGAAAAAAGTGTAAAATCCAGAAAGGCAGGACAGGCCATGGAGAACTGGGAGCCTTGTTATGCTGATGGGCGGGATGTAAATTGCCAACAGACACTCGGGAGAAGTGTATGGTGTTTCCTGAAACATCTAAAAAACAAAGCAACAGAGCCTAGGGCACTTCCACTTATGGTCCTATAGCTTAGGGAAATTAAAATCAAAAAGACACAGCCACCCCAAAGTTTGGGACGCCTCTGTTTACAAGAACCTCGTTTACCGTACAAGTTCAATATCACAGAAAGTGAAAAATGGATAAAGAACTTGTGGTACTTACGTACAATGCAGTATCACTCAGCAATGAAATCTATGTCATCAGGCCCGTAGCAGCATAATGAGTGGATTCAGGTACGATGATTCTCACTGAAATAAGTCACACAGAAAAAGAAACATCATAAGATATCACTAATACACGGAATGTAAACTTGGCTACACAGGAACTGAATTCCAAAACAGAACAGGGTCTCAAATTTAGAAAACCAACTTATGCTTGCTTAAGGGGAAAGGTGAGTTGGGGTGCTGCATAAAACCAGAGATTGAAATGAGCACAGATAAAGTTCCTTAAGCCAAATATGGACTAGACAAGAGCTACTCCTTGCTCAACGAAATGGACTCGACACCCCATATTAAACGCCTAAGAATGTACCTGACTAGTAAGTATCTTAAAACCTATGGATTGCTATGTCTCCAAAAGAGAATCAAGCGTGTGTACAGGGGCATAAACGCAGCAGTGATAGGATTGGAGAGGTTCGGTGAGCAAATGAAGACCCTTTGAAGTCATATTGCATGGTACCCATTCCACGGGTCTCAACTCTCCAGGTTTAAGGTATTCTTCCTTCAGCTAAAACATGCATGTGGAACCCAGAGTATGATCAACCATGTGAACGGGAGACGTGTTCAAATATGTCTCAGTTTTCCTCCCCTGGTACTCGGGTGCAACATTCCAGATGCTTTACTAACACTCTCCCCACTTGGAGAGTCAGCGCCTTTAACCTCCTGTTTGGCCCAGTTTGCAATTTCTGCGGAAGATGAACAGGAATAGGGAACACCAATGAGAGACTAGCTGGAGGTGTCTGGACGGGCAAATTTAACTCTCATTTCCCACCAGGAAGAGGAAATAACCAAAGGCTCAGCGTGCCGTGCCGGAACCAGATTAGGGCCTGAAGCCATCCTGCGGTGTTGCGGCCAGCTCAAAAGAAAGCGAGTTGAAGAAAGGAGCTCAGGGGCACTGTAATTCACAAACCTGCAGAGTTATAAATGACAGCTATCGTCCAAAAATATACTGAAGTAAGGCTGCCAAGAGGACTTGAAAGCGGGGCAGAATTGCAGGAAACCGATTTCAGGAGGTAGACTGGAATTGCATTGAAAGCATAGGAAAAGAGGCAGAACGTCCACAATGATGCACTTGGCCAAAAAGCGCGTATGCGTTTTTTCCTGAATATATTCAGGAAAAAACGCATACGCCCTTTTTGGCCAACCAAGCAAGCTTGCAAAGGAAATCTGCACTACAATGAAGTCTCACTTCCCCCCGGTCAAAAGGGCCATCTGAAAAAAGTGTAAAATCCAGAAAGGCAGGACAGGCCATGGAGAACTGGGAGCCTTGTTATGCTGATGGGCGAGATGTAAATTGCCAACAGACACTCGGGAGAAGTGTATGGTGTTTCCTGAAACATCTAAAAAACAAAGCAACAGAGCCTAGGGCACTTCCACTTATGGTCCTATAGCTTAGGGAAATTAAAATCAAAAAGACACAGCCACCCCAAAGTTTGGGACGCCTCTGTTTACAAGAACCTCGTTTACGGTACAAGTTCAATATCACAGAAAGTGAAAAATGGATAAAGAACTTGTGGTACTTACGTACAATGCAGTATCACTCAGCAATGAAATCTATGTCATCAGGCCCGTAGCAGCACAATGAGTGGATTCAGGTATGATGATTCTAACTGAAATAAGTCACACAGAAAAAGAAACATCATAAGATATCAGTAATACACGGAATGTAAACTTGGCTACACAGGAACTGAATTACAGAACAGAACATGGTGTCAAATTTAGAAAACCAACTTATGCTTGCTTAAGGGGAAAGGTGAGTTGGGGTGCTGCATAAAACCAGAGATTGAAACGAGCACAGATAAAGTTCCTTAAGCCAAATATGGAATAGACAAGAGCTACTCCTTGCTCAATGAAATGGACTCAACACCGCATATTAAACGCCTAAGAATGTACCTGACTAGTAAGTATCTTAAAACCTATGGATTGCTATGTCTCCGAAAGAGAATCAAGCATGTGTACAGGGGCATAAACGCAGCAGTGATAGGATTGGAGAGGTTCGGTGAGCAAATGAAGACCCTTTGAAGTCATATT
The DNA here is from genome assembly GCF_963455315.2 of Globicephala melas. Taxonomy (NCBI): domain Eukaryota; kingdom Metazoa; phylum Chordata; class Mammalia; order Artiodactyla; family Delphinidae; genus Globicephala; species Globicephala melas. Next base: position 401,112 of record NW_027207284.1, read on the forward strand.
GCATGGTACCCATTCCACGGGTTTCAACTACCCAGGTTTAAGGTATTCTTCCTTCAGCTAAAACATGCATGTGGAACCTAGAGTATGATCAACCATGTGATCGGGAGACGTGTTGAAATATGTCTCAGTTTTCGTACCCTGGTACTCGGGTGCAACATTCCAGACGCTTTACTAACACTCTCCCCACTTGGAGAGTCCGTCCCTTTAATCTCCTGTTTGGCCCAGTTTGCAATTTCTGCGGAAGATGAACAGGAATAGCGAGAACCAATGAGAGACTAGCTGGAGGTGTCTGGACGGGCAAATTTAACTCTCATTTCCCACCAGAAAGAGGAATTAACCAAAGGCTCAGCGTGCCGTGCCGGAACCAGATTAGGGCCTGAAGCCATCCTGCGGTGTTGCGGCCAGCTCAAAAGAAAGCGAGTTGAAGAAAGGAGCTCAGGGGCACTGTAATTCACAAACCTGCAGAGTTATAAATGACAGCTATCGTCCAAAAATATACTGAAGTAAGGCTGCCAAGAGGACTTGAAAGCGGGGCAGAATTGCAGGAAACCGATTTCAGGAGGTAGACTGGAATTGCTTTGAAAGCATAGGAAAAGAGGCAGAACGTCCACAATGATGCACTTGGCCAAAAAGCGCGTATGCGTTTTTTCCTAAATATATTCAGGAAAAAACGCATACGCCCTTTTTGGCCAACCAAGCAAGCTTGCAAAGGAAATCTGCACTACAATGAAGTCTCACTTCCCCCCGGTCAAAAGGGCCATCTGAAAAAAGTGTAAAATCCAGAAAGGCAGGACAGGCCATGGAGAACTGGGAGCCTTGTTATGCTGATGGGCGGGATGTAAATTGCCAACAGACACTCGGGAGAAGTGTATGGTGTTTCCTGAAACATCTAAAAAACAAAGCAACAGAGCCTAGGGCACTTCCACTTATGGTCCTATAGCTTAGGGAAATTAAAATCAAAAAGACACAGCCACCCCAAAGTTTGGGACGCCTCTGTTTACAAGAACCTCGTTTACCGTACAAGTTCAATATCACAGAAAGTGAAAAATGGATAAAGAACTTGTGGTACTTACGTACAATGCAGTATCACTCAGCAATGAAATCTATGTCATCAGGCCCGTAGCAGCATAATGAGTGGATTCAGGTATGATGATTCTCACTGAAATAAGTCACACAGAAAAAGAAACATCATAAGATATCACTAACACACGGAATGTAAACTTGGCTACACAGGAACTGAATTACAGAACAGAACAGGGTCTCAAATTTAGAAAACCAACTTATGCTTGCTTAAGGCGAACGGTGAGTTGGGGTGCTGCATAAAACCAGAGATTGAAACGAGCACAGATAAAGTTCCTTAAGCCAAATATGGAATAGACAAGAGCTACTCCTTGCTCAACGAAATGGACTCAACACCCCATATTAAACGCCTAAGAATGTACCTGACTAGTAAGTATCTTAAAACCTATGGATTGCTATGTCTCCAAAAGAGAATCAAGCGTGTGTACAGGGGCATAAACGCAGCAGTGATAGGATTGGAGAGGTTCGGTGAGCAAATGAAGACCCTTTGAAGTCATATTGCATGGTACCCATTCCACGGGTCTCAACTCTCCAGGTTTAAGGTATTCTTCCTTCAGCTAAAATATGCATGTGGAACCCAGAGTATGATCAACCATGTGAACGGGAGACGTGTTCAAATATGTCTCAGTTTTCCTCCCCTGGTACTCGGGTGCAACATTCCAGATGCTTTACTAACACTCTCCCCACTTGGAGAGTCAGCGCCTTTAACCTCCTGTTTGGCCCAGTTTGCAAATTCTGCGGAAGATGAACAGGAATAGGGAACACCAATGAGAGACTAGCTGGAGGTGTCTGGACGGGCAAATTTAACTCTCATTTCCCACCAGGAAGAGGAATTAACCAAAGGCTCAGCGTGCCGGGCTGGAACCAGATTAGGGCCTGAAGCCATCCTGCGGTGTTGCGGCCAGCTCAAAAGAAAGCGAGTTGAAGAAAGGAGCTCAGGGGCACTGTAATTCACAAACCTGCAGAGTTATAAATGACAGCTATCGTCCAAAAATATACTGAAGTAAGGCTGCCAAGAGGACTTGAAAGCGGGGCAGAATTGCAGGAAACCGATTTCAGGAGGTAGACTGGAATTGCTTTGAAAGCATAGGAAAAGAGGCAGAACGTCCACAATGATGCACTTGGCCAAAAAGGGCGTATGCGTTTTTTCCTGAATATATTCAGGAAAAAACGCATACGCCCTTTTTGGCCAACCAAGCAAGCTTGCAAAGGAAATCTGCACTACAATGAAGTCTCACTTCCCCCCGGTCAAAAGGGCCATCTGAAAAAAGTGTAAAATCCAGAAAGGCAGGACAGGCCATGGAGAACTGGGAGCCTTGTTATGCTGATGGGCGGGATGTAAATTGCCAACAGACACTCGGGAGAAGTGTATGGTGTTTCCTGAAACATCTAAAAAACAAAGCAACAGAGCCTAGGGCACTTCCACTTATGGTCCTATAGCTTAGGGAAATTAAAATCAAAAAGACACAGCCACCCCAAAGTTTGGGACGCCTCTGTTTACAAGAACCTCGTTTACCGTACAAGTTCAATATCACAGAAAGTGAAAAATGGATAAAGAACTTGTGGTACTTACGTACAATGCAGTATCACTCAGCAATGAAATCTATGTCATCAGGCCCGTAGCAGCATAATGAGTGGATTCAGGTACGATGATTCTAACTGAAATAAGTCACACAGAAAAAGAAACATCATAAGATATCAGTAATACACGGAATGTAAACTTGGCTACACAGGAACTGAATTACAGAACAGAACAGGGTCTCAAATTTAGAAAACCAACTTATGCTTGCTTAAGGGGAAAGGTGAGTTGGGGTGCTGCATAAAACCAGAGATTGAAACGAGCACAGATAAAGTTCCTTAAGCCAAATATGGAATAGACAAGAGCTACTCCTTGCTCAACGAAATGGACTCAACACCCCATATTAAACGCCTAAGAATGTACCTGACTAGTAAGTATCTTAAAACCTATGGATTGCTATGTCTCCGAAAGAGAATCAAGCATGTGTACAGGGGCATAAACGCAGCAGTGATAGGGTTGGAGAGGTTCGGTGAGCAAATGAAGACCCTTTGAAGTCATATTGCATGGTGCCCATTCCACGGGTTTCAACTACCCAGGTTTAAGGTATTCTTCCTTCAGCTAAAACATGCATGTGGAACCTAGAGTATGATCAACCATGTGATCGGGAGACGTGTTCAAATATGTCTCAGTTTTCGTACCCTGGTACTCGGGTGCAACATTCCAGACGCTTTACTAACACTCTCCCCACTTGGAGAGTCCGTCCCTTTAATCTCCTGTTTGGCCCAGTTTGCAATTTCTGCGGAAGATGAACAGGAATAGCGAGAACCAATGAGAGACTAGCTGGAGGTGTCTGGACGGGCAAATTTAACTCTCATTTCCCACCAGAAAGAGGAATTAACCAAAGGCTCAGCGTGCCGGGCCGGAACCAGATTAGGGCCTGAAGCCATCCTGCGGTGTTGCGGCCAGCTCAAAAGAAAGCGAGTTGAAGAAAGGAGCTCAGGGGCACTGTAATTCACAAACCTGCAGAGTTATAAATGACAGCTATCGTCCAAAAATATACTGAAGTAAGGCTGCCAAGAGGACTCGAAAGCGGGGCAGAATTGCAGGAAACCGATTTCAGGAGGTAGACTGGAATTGCATTGAAAGCATAGGAAAAGAGGCAGAACGTCCACAATGATGCACTTGGCCAAAAAGGGCGTATGCGTTTTTTCCTGAATATATTCAGGAAAAAACGCATACGCCCTTTTTGGCCAACCAAGCAAGCTTGCAAAGGAAATCTGCACTACAATGAAGTCTCACTTCCCCCCGGTCAAAAGGGCCATCTGAAAAAAGTGTAAAATCCAGAAAGGCAGGACAGGCCATGGAGAACTGGGAGCCTTGTTATGCTGATGGGCGGGATGTAAATTGCCAACAGACACTCGGGAGAAGTGTATGGTGTTTCCTGAAACATCTAAAAAACAAAGCAACAGAGCCTAGGGCACTTCCACTTATGGTCCTATAGCTTAGGGAAATTAAAATCAAAAAGACACAGCCACCCCAAAGTTTGGGACGCCTCTGTTTACAAGAACCTCGTTTACCGTACAAGTTCAACATCGCAGAAAGTGAAAAATGGATAAAGAAGTTGTGGTATTTACTTACAAAGCAATATCACTCAGCAATGAAATCTATGTCATCAGGCCCGTAGCAGCATAATGAGTGGATTCAGGTACGATGATTCTAACTGAAATAAGTCACACAGAAAAAGAAACATCATAAGATATCAGTAATACACGGAATGTAAACTTGGCTACACAGGAACTGAATTACAGAACAGAACAGGGTCTCAAATTTAGAAAACCAACTTATGCTTGCTTAAGGGGAAAGGTGAGTTGGGGTGCTGCATAAAACCAGAGATTGAAACGAGCACAGATAAAGTTCCTTAAGCCAAATATGGAATAGACAAGAGCTACTCCTTGCTCAACGAAATGGACTCAACACCCCATATTAAACGCCTAAGAATGTACCTGACTAGTAAGTATCTTAAAACCTATGGATTGCTATGTCTCCAAAAGAGAATCAAGCGTGTGTACAGGGGCATAAACGCAGCAGTGATAGGATTGGAGAGGTTCAGTGAGCAAATGAAGACCCTTTGAAGTCATATTGCATGGTACCCATTCCACGGGTCTCAACTCTCCAGGTTTAAGGTATTCTTCCTTCAGCTAAAACATGCATGTGGAACCCAGAGTATGATCAACCATGTGAACGGGAGACGTGTTCAAATATGTCTCAGTTTTCCTCCCCTGGTACTCGGGTGCAACATTCCAGATGCTTTACTAACACTCTCCCCACTTGGAGAGTCAGCGCCTTTAACCTCCTGTTTGGCCCAGTTTGCAATTTCTGCGGAAGATGAACAGGAATAGGGAACACCAATGAGAGACTAGCTGGAGGTGTCTGGACGGGCAAATTTAACTCTCATTTCCCACCAGGAAGAGGAATTAACCAAAGGCTCAGCATGCCGTGCCGGAACCAGATTAGGGCCTGAAGCCATCCTGCGGTGTTGCGGCCAGCTCAAAAGAAAGCGAGTTGAAGAAAGGAGCTCAGGGGCACTGTAATTCACAAACCTGCAGAGTTATAAATGACAGCTATCGTCCAAAAATATACTGAAGTAAGGCTGCCAAGAGGACTTGAAAGCGGGGCAGAATTGCAGGAAACCGATTTCAGGAGGTAGACTGGAATTGCATTGAAAGCATAGGAAAAGAGGCAGAACGTCCACAATGATGCACTTGGCCAAAAAGCGCGTATGCGTTTTTTCCTGAATATATTCAGGAAAAAACGCATACGCCCTTTTTGGCCAACCAAGCAAGTTTGCAAAGGAAATCTGCACTACAATGAAGTCTCACTTCCCCCCGGTCAAAAGGGCCATCTGAAAAAAGTGTAAAATCCAGAAAGGCAGGACAGGCCATGGAGAACTGGGAGCCTTGTTATGCTGATGGGCGGGATGTAAATTGCCAACAGACACTCGGGAGAAGTGTATGGTGTTTCCTGAAACATCTAAAAAACAAAGCAACAGAGCCTAGGGCACTTCCACTTATGGTCCTATAGCTTAGGGAAATTAAAATCAAAAAGACACAGCCACCCCAAAGTTTGGGACGCCTCTGTTTACAAGAACCTCGTTTACCGTACAAGTTCAATATCACAGAAAGTGAAAAATGGATAAAGAACTTGTGGTACTTACGTACAATGCAGTATCACTCAGCAATGAAATCTATGTCATCAGGCCCGTAGCAGCATAATGAGTGGATTCAGGTACGATGATTCTCACTGAAATAAGTCACACAGAAAAAGAAACATCATAAGATATCACTAATACACGGAATGTAAACTTGGCTACATAGGAACTGAATTCCAAAACAGAACAGGGTCTCAAATTTAGAAAACCAACTTATGCTTGCTTAAGGGTAAAGGTGAGTTGGGGTGCTGCATAAAACCAGAGATTGAAACGAGCACAGATAAAGTTCCTTAAGCCAAATATGGAATAGACAAGAGCTACTCCTTGCTCAACGAAATGGACTCAACACCCCATATTAAACGCCTAAGAATGTACCTGACTAGTAAGTATCTTAAAACCTATGGATTGCTATGTCTCCGAAAGAGAATCAAGCATGTGTACAGGGGCATAAACGCAGCAGTGATAGGATTGGAGAGGTTCGGTGAGCAAATGAAGACCCTTTGAAGTCATATTGCATGGTACCCATTCCACGGGTTTCAACTACCCAGGTTTAAGGTATTCTTCCTTCAGCTAAAACATGCATGTGGAACCTAGAGTATGATCAACCATGTGATCGGGAGACGTGTTCAAATATGTCTCAGTTTTCGTACCCTGGTACTCGGGTGCAACATTCCAGACGCTTTACTAACACTCTCCCCACTTGGAGAGTCCGTCCCTTTAATCTCCTGTTTGGCCCAGTTTGCAATTTCTGCGGAAGATGAACAGGAATAGCGAGAACCAATGAGAGACTAGCTGGAGGTGTCTGGACGGGCAAATTTAACTCTCATTTCCCACCAGAAAGAGGAATTAACCAAAGGCTCAGCGTGCCGGGCCGGAACCAGATTAGGGCCTGAAGCCATCCTGCGGTGTTGCGGCCAGCTCAAAAGAAAGCGAGTTGAAGAAAGGAGCTCAGGGGCACTGTAATTCACAAACCTGCAGAGTTATAAATGACAGTTATCGTCCAAAAATATACTGAAGTAAGGCTGCCAAGAGGACTCGAAAGCGGGGCAGAATTGCAGGAAACCGATTTCAGGAGGTAGACTGGAATTGCATTGAAAGCATAGGAAAAGAGGCAGAACGTCCACAATGATGCACTTGGCCAAAAAGGGCGTATGCGTTTTTTCCTGAATATATTCAGGAAAAAACGCATACGCCCTTTTTGGCCAACCAAGCAAGCTTGCAAAGGAAATCTGCACTACAATGAAGTCTCACTTCCCCCCGGTCAAAAGGGCCATCTGAAAAAAGTGTAAAATCCAGAAAGGCAGGACAGGCCATGGAGAACTGGGAGCCTTGTTATGCTGATGGGCGGGATGTAAATTGCCAACAGACACTCGGGAGAAGTGTATGGTGTTTCCTGAAACATCTAAAAAACAAAGCAACAGAGCCTAGGGCACTTCCACTTATGGTCCTATAGCATAGGGAAATTAAAATCAAAAAGACACAGCCACCCCAAAGTTTGGGACGCCTCTGTTTACAAGAACCTCGTTTACCGTACAAGTTCAACATCGCAGAAAGTGAAAAATGGATAAAGAAGTTGTGGTATTTACTTACAAAGCAATATCACTCAGCAATGAAATCTATGTCATCAGGCCCGTAGCAGCATAATGAGTGGATTCAGGTACGATGATTCTAACTGAAATAAGTCACACAGAAAAAGAAACATCATAAGATATCAGTAATACACGGAATGTAAACTTGGCTACACAGGAACTGAATTACAGAACAGAACAGGGTCTCAAATTTAGAAAACCAACTTATGCTTGCTTAAGGGGAAAGGTGAGTTGGGGTGCTGCATAAAACCAGAGATTGAAACGAGCACAGATAAAGTTCCTTAAGCCAAATATGGAATAGACAAGAGCTACTCCTTGCTCAACGAAATGGACTCAACACCCCATATTAAACGCCTAAGAATGTACCTGACTAGTAAGTATCTTAAAACCTATGGATTGCTATGTCTCCAAAAGAGAATCAAGCATGTGTACAGGGGCATAAACGCAGCAGTGATAGGATTGGAGAGGTTCGGTGAGCAAATGAAGACCCTTTGAAGTCATATTGCATGGTACCCATTCCACGGGTCTCAACTCTCCAGGTTTAAGGTATTCTTCCTTCAGCTAAAACATGCATGTGGAACCCAGAGTATGATCAACCATGTGAACGGGAGACGTGTTCAAATATGTCTCAGTTTTCCTCCCCTGGTACTCGGGTGCAACATTCCAGATGCTTTACTAACACTCTCCCCACTTGGAGAGTCAGCGCCTTTAACCTCCTGTTTGGCCCAGTTTGCAATTTTCTGCGGAAGATGAACAGGAATAGGGAACACCAATGAGAGACTAGCTGGAGGTGTCTGGACGGGCAAATTTAACTCTCATTTCCCACCAGGAAGAGGAATTAACCAAAGGCTCAGCGTGCCATGCCGGAACCAGATTAGGGCCTGAAGCCATCCTGCGGTGTTGCGGCCAGCTCAAAAGAAAGCGAGTTGAAGAAAGGAGCTCAGGGGCACTGTAATTCACAAACCTGCAGAGTTATAAATGACAGCTATCGTCCAAAAATATACTGAAGTAAGGCTGCCAAGAGGACTTGAAAGCGGGGCAGAATTGCAGGAAACCGATTTCAGGAGGTAGACTGGAATTGCTTTGAAAGCATAGGAAAAGAGGCAGAACGTCCACAATGATGCACTTGGCCAAAAAGCGCGTATGCGTTTTTTCCTGAATATATTCAGGAAAAAACGCATATGCCCTTTTTGGCCAACCAAGCAAGCTTGCAAAGGAAATCTGCACTACAATGAAGTCTCACTTCCCCCCGGTCAAAAGGGCCATCTGAAAAAAGTGTAAAATCCAGAAAGGCAGGACAGGCCATGGAGAACTGGGAGCCTTGTTATGCTGATGGGCGGGATGTAAATTGCCAACAGACACTCGGGAGAAGTGTATGGTGTTTCCTGAAACATCTAAAAAACAAAGCAACAGAGCCTAGGGCACTTCCACTTATGGTCCTATAGCTTAGGGAAATTAAAATCAAAAAGACACAGCCACCCCAAAGTTTGGGACGCCTCTGTTTACAAGAACCTCGTTTACCGTACAAGTTCAATATCACAGAAAGTGAAAAATGGATAAAGAACTTGTGGTACTTACGTACAATGCAGTATCACTCAGCAATGAAATCTATGTCATCAGGCCCGTAGCAGCATAATGAGTGGATTCAGGTACGATGATTCTCACTGAAATAAGTCACACAGAAAAAGAAACATCATAAGATATCAGTAATACACGGAATGTAAACTTGGCTACACAGGAACTGAATTCCAAAACAGAACAGGGTCTCAAATTTAGAAAACCAACTTATGCTTGCTTAAGGGGAAAGGTGAGTTGGGGTGCTGCATAAAACCAGAGATTGAAATGAGCACAGATAAAGTTCCTTAAGCCAAATATGGACTAGACAAGAGCTACTCCTTGCTCAACGAAATGGACTCAACACCCCATATTAAACGCCTAAGAATGTACCTGACTAGTAAGTATCTTAAAACCTATGGATTGCTATGTCTCCAAAAGAGAATCAAGCGTGTGTACAAGGGCATAAACGCAGCAGTGATAGGATTGGAGAGGTTCGGTGAGCAAATGAAGACCCTTTGAAGTCATATTGCATGGTACCCATTCCACGGGTCTCAACTCTCCAGGTTTAAGGTATTCTTCCTTCAGCTAAAACATGCATGTGGAACCTAGAGTATGATCAACCATGTGAACGGGAGACGTGTTCAAATATGTCTCAGTTTTCCTCCCCTGGTACTCGGGTGCAACATTCCAGACGCTTTACTAACACTCTCCCCACTTGGAGAGTCAGCGCCTTTAACCTCCTGTTTGGCCCAGTTTGCAATTTCTGCGGAAGATGAACAGGAATAGGGAACACCAATGAGAGACTAGCTGGAGGTGTCTGGACGGGCAAATTTAACTCTCATTTCCCACCAGGAAGAGGAAATAACCAAAGGCTCAGCGTGCCGTGCCGGAACCAGATTAGGGCCTGAAGCCATCCTGCGGTGTTGCGGCCAGGTCACAAGAAAGCGAGTTGAAGAAAGGAGCTCAGGGGCACTGTAATTCACAAACCTGCAGAGTTATAAATGACAGCTATCGTCCAAAAATATACTGAAGTAAGGCTGCCAAGAGGACTTGAAAGCGGGGCAGAATTGCAGGAAACCGATTTCAGGAGGTAGACTGGAATTGCATTGAAAGCATAGGAAAAGAGGCAGAACGTCCACAATGATGCACTTGGCCAAAAAGGGCGTATGCGTTTTTTCCTGAATATATTCAGGAAAAAACGCATACGCCCTTTTTGGCCAACCAAGCAAGCTTGCAAAGGAAATCTGCACTACAATGAAGTCTCACTTCCCCCCGGTCAAAAGGGCCATCTGAAAAAAGTGTAAAATCCAGAAAGGCAGGACAGGCCATGGAGAACTGGGAGCCTTGTTATGCTGATGGGCGGGATGTAAATTGCCAACAGACACTCGGGAGAAGTGTATGGTGTTTCCTGAAACATCTAAAAAACAAAGCAACAGAGCCTAGGGCACTTCCACTTATGGTCCTATAGCTTAGGGAAATTAAAATCAAAAAGACACAGCCACCCCAAAGTTTGGGACGCCTCTGTTTACAAGAACCTCGTTTACCGTACAAGTTCAACATCGCAGAAAGTGAAAAATGGATAAAGAAGTTGTGGTATTTACTTACAAAGCAATATCACTCAGCAATGAAATCTATGTCATCAGGCCCTTAGCAGCACAATGAGTGGATTCAGGTATGATGATTCTAACTGAAATAAGTCACACAGAAAAAGAAACATCATAAGATATCAGTAATACACGGAATGTAAACTTGGCTACACAGGAACTGAATTACAGAACAGAACAGGGTCTCAAATTTAGAAAACCAACTTATGCTTGCTTAAGGGTAAAGGTGAGTTGGGGTGCTGCATAAAACCAGATATTGAAACGAGCACAGATAAAGTTCCTTAAGCCAAATATGGAATAGACAAGAACTACTCCTTGCTCAACGAAATGGACTCAACACCGCATATTAAACGCCTAAGAATGTACCTGACTAGTAAGTATCTTAAAACCTATGGATTGCTATGTCTCCGAAAGAGAATCAAGCATGTGTACAGGGGCATAAACGCAGCAGTGATAGGATTGGAGAGGTTCGGTGAGCAAATGAAGACCCTTTGAAGTCATATTGCATGGTACCCATTCCACGGGTTTCAACTACCCAGGTTTAAGGTATTCTTCCTTCAGCTAAAACATGCATGTGGAACCTAGAGTATGATCAACCATGTGATCGGGAGACGTGTTCAAATATGTCTCAGTTTTCGTACCCTGGTACTCGGGTGCAACATTCCAGACGCTTAACTAACACTCTCCCCACTTGGAGAGTCCGTCCCTTTAATCTCCTGTTTGGCCCAGTTTGCAATTTCTGCGGAAGATGAACAGGAATAGCGAGAACCAATGAGAGACTAGCTGGAGGTGTCTGGACGGGCAAATTTAACTCTCATTTCCCACCAGGAAGAGGAATTAACCAAAGGCTCAGCGTGCCGTGCCGGAACCAGATTAGGGCCTGAAGCCATCCTGCGGTGTTGCGGCCAGCTCAAAAGAAAGCGAGTTGAAGAAAGGAGCTCAGGGGCACTGTAATTCACAAACCTGCAGAGTTATAAATGACAGCTATCGTCCAAAAATATACTGAAGTAAGGCTGCCAAGAGGACTTGAAAGCGGGGCAGAATTGCAGGAAACCGATTTCAGGAGGTAGACTGGAATTGCATTGAAAGCATAGGAAAAGAGGCAGAACGTCCACAATGATGCACTTGGCCAAAAAGGGCGTATGCGTTTTTTCCTGAATATATTCAGGAAAAAACGCATACGCCCTTTTTGGCCAACCAAGCAAGCTTGCAAAGGAAATCTGCACTACAATGAAGTCTCACATCCCCCCGGTCAAAAGGGCCATCTGAAAAAAGTGTAAAATCCAGAAAGGCAGGACAGGCCATGGAGAACTGGGAGCCTTGTTATGCTGATGGGCGGGATGTAAATTGCCAACAGACACTCGGGAGAAGTGTATGGTGTTTCCTGAAACATCTAAAAAACAAAGCAACAGAGCCTAGGGCACTTCCACTTATGGTCCTATAGCTTAGGGAAATTAAAATCAAAAAGACACAGCCACCCCAAAGTTTGGGACGCCTCTGTTTACAAGAACCTCGTTTACCGTACAAGTTCAATATCACAGAAAGTGAAAAATGGATAAAGAACTTGTGGTACTTACGTACAATGCAGTATCACTCAGCAATGAAATCTATGTCATCAGGCCCGTAGCAGCATAATGAGTGGATTCAGGTACGATGATTCTAACTGAAATAAGTCACACAGAAAAAGAAACATCATAAGATATCAGTAATACACGGAATGTAAACTTGGCTACACAGGAACTGAATTACAGAACAGAACAGGGTCTCAAATTTAGAAAACCAACTTATGCTTGCTTAAGGGTAAAGGTGATTTGGGGTGCTGCATAAAACCAGAGATTGAAACGAGCACAGATAAAGTTCCTTAAGCCAAATATGGAATAGACAAGAGCTACTCCTTGCTCAACGAAATGGACTCAACACCCCATATTAAACGCCTAAGAATGTACCTGACTAGTAAGTATCTTAAAACCTATGGATTGCTATGTCTCCGAAAGAGAATCAAGCATGTGTACAGGGGCATAAACGCAGCAGTGATAGGGTTGGAGAGGTTCGGTGAGCAAATGAAGACCCTTTGAAGTCATATTGCATGGTGCCCATTCCACGGGTTTCAACTACCCAGGTTTAAGGTATTCTTCCTTCAGCTAAAACATGCATGTGGAACCTAGAGTATGATCAACCATGTGATCGGGAGACGTGTTCAAATATGTCTCAGTTTTCGTACCCTGGTACTCGGGTGCAACATTCCAGACGCTTTACTAACACTCTCCCCACTTGGAGAGTCCGTCCCTTTAATCTCCTGTTTGGCCCAGTTTGCAATTTCTGCGGAAGATGAACAGGAATAGCGAGAACCAATGAGAGACTAGCTGGAGGTGTCTGGACGGGCAAATTTAACTCTCATTTCCCACCAGAAAGAGGAATTAACCAAAGGCTCAGCGTGCCGGGCCGGAACCAGATTAGGGCCTGAAGCCATCCTGCGGTGTTGCGGCCAGCTCAAAAGAAAGCGAGTTGAAGAAAGGAGCTCAGGGGCACTGTAATTCACAAACCTGCAGAGTTATAAATGACAGCTATCGTCCAAAAATATACTGAAGTAAGGCTGCCAAGAGGACTCGAAAGCGGGGCAGAATTGCAGGAAACCGATTTCAGGAGGTAGACTGGAATTGCATTGAAAGCATAGGAAAAGAGGCAGAACGTCCACAATGATGCACTTGGCCAAAAAGGGCGTATGCGTTTTTTCCTGAATATATTCAGGAAAAAACGCATACGCCCTTTTTGGCCAACCAAGCAAGCTTGCAAAGGAAATCTGCACTACAATGAAGTCTCACTTCCCCCCGGTCAAAAGGGCCATCTGAAAAAAGTGTAAAATCCAGAAAGGCAGGACAGGCCATGGAGAACTGGGAGCCTTGTTATGCTGATGGGCGGGATGTAAATTGCCAACAGACACTCGGGAGAAGTGTATGGTGTTTCCTGAAACATCTAAAAAACAAAGCAACAGAGCCTAGGGCACTTCCACTTATGGTCCTATAGCTTAGGGAAATTAAAATCAAAAAGACACAGCCACCCCAAAGTTTGGGACGCCTCTGTTTACAAGAACCTCGTTTACCGTACAAGTTCAACATCGCAGAAAGTGAAAAATGGATAAAGAAGTTCTGGTATTTACTTACAAAGCAATATCACTCAGCAATGAAATCTATGTCATCAGGCCCGTAGCAGCATAATGAGTGGATTCAGGTACGATGATTCTAACTGAAATAAGTCACACAGAAAAAGAAACATCATAAGATATCAGTAATACACGGAATGTAAACTTGGCTACACAGGAACTGAATTACAGAACAGAACAGGGTCTCAAATTTAGAAAACCAACTTATGCTTGCTTAAGGGGAAAGGTGAGTTGGGGTGCTGCATAAAACCAGAGATTGAAACGAGCACAGATAAAGTTCCTTAAGCCAAATATGGAATAGACAAGAGCTACTCCTTGCTCAACGAAATGGACTCAACACCCCATATTAAACGCCTAAGAATGTACCTGACTAGTAAGTATCTTAAAACCTATGGATTGCTATGTCTCCAAAAGAGAATCAAGCGTGTGTACAGGGGCATAAACGCAGCAGTGATAGGATTGGAGAGGTTCAGTGAGCAAATGAAGACCCTTTGAAGTCATATTGCATGGTACCCATTCCACGGGTCTCAACTCTCCAGGTTTAAGGTATTCTTCCTTCAGCTAAAACATGCATGTGGAACCCAGAGTATGATCAACCATGTGAACGGGAGACGTGTTCAAATATGTCTCAGTTTTCCTCCCCTGGTACTCGGGTGCAACATTCCAGATGCTTTACTAACACTCTCCCCACTTGGAGAGTCAGCGCCTTTAACCTCCTGTTTGGCCCAGTTTGCAATTTCTGCGGAAGATGAACAGGAATAGGGAACACCAATGAGAGACTAGCTGGAGGTGTCTGGACGGGCAAATTTAACTCTCATTTCCCACCAGGAAGAGGAATTAACCAAAGGCTCAGCATGCCGTGCCGGAACCAGATTAGGGCCTGAAGCCATCCTGCGGTGTTGCGGCCAGCTCAAAAGAAAGCGAGTTGAAGAAAGGAGCTCAGGGGCACTGTAATTCACAAACCTGCAGAGTTATAAATGACAGCTATCGTCCAAAAATATACTGAAGTAAGGCTGCCAAGAGGACTTGAAAGCGGGGCAGAATTGCAGGAAACCGATTTCAGGAGGTAGACTGGAATTGCATTGAAAGCATAGGAAAAGAGGCAGAACGTCCACAATGATGCACTTGGCCAAAAAGCGCGTATGCGTTTTTTCCTGAATATATTCAGGAAAAAACGCATACGCCCTTTTTGGCCAACCAAGCAAGCTTGCAAAGGAAATCTGCACTACAATGAAGTCTCACTTCCCCCCGGTCAAAAGGGCCATCTGAAAAAAGTGTAAAATCCAGAAAGGCAGGACAGGCCATGGAGAACTGGGAGCCTTGTTATGCTGATGGGCGGGATGTAAATTGCCAACAGACACTCGGGAGAAGTGTATGGTGTTTCCTGAAACATCTAAAAAACAAAGCAACAGAGCCTAGGGCACTTCCACTTATGGTCCTATAGCTTAGGGAAATTAAAATCAAAAAGACACAGCCACCCCAAAGTTTGGGACGCCTCTGTTTACAAGAACCTCGTTTACCGTACAAGTTCAATATCACAGAAAGTGAAAAATGGATAAAGAACTTGTGGTACTTACGTACAATGCAGTATCACTCAGCAATGAAATCTATGTCATCAGGCCCGTAGCAGCATAATGAGTGGATTCAGGTACGATGATTCTCACTGAAATAAGTCACACAGAAAAAGAAACATCATAAGATATCACTAATACACGGAATGTAAACTTGGCTACATAGGAACTGAATTCCAAAACAGAACAGGGTCTCAAATTTAGAAAACCAACTTATGCTTGCTTAAGGGTAAAGGTGAGTTGGGGTGCTGCATAAAACCAGAGATTGAAACGAGCACAGATAAAGTTCCTTAAGCCAAATATGGACTAGACAAGAGCTACTCCTTGCTCAACGAAATGGACTCAACACCCCATATTAAACGCCTAAGAATGTACCTGACTAGTAAGTATCTTAAAACCTATGGATTGCTATGTCTCCAAAAGAGAATCAAGCGTGTGTACAAGGGCATAAACGCAGCAGTGATAGGATTGGAGAGGTTCGGTGAGCAAATGAAGACCCTTTGAAGTCATATTGCATGGTACCCATTCCACGGGTCTCAACTCTCCAGGTTTAAGGTATTCTTCCTTCAGCTAAAACATGCATGTGGAACCTAGAGTATGATCAACCATGTGAACGGGAGACGTGTTCAAATATGTCTCAGTTTTCCTCCCCTGGTACTCGGGTGCAACATTCCAGACGCTTTACTAACACTCTCCCCACTTGGAGAGTCAGCGCCTTTAACCTCCTGTTTGGCCCAGTTTGCAATTTCTGCGGAAGATGAACAGGAATAGGGAACACCAATGAGAGACTAGCTGGAGGTGTCTGGACGGGCAAATTTAACTCTCATTTCCCACCAGGAAGAGGAAATAACCAAAGGCTCAGCGTGCCGTGCCGGAACCAGATTAGGGCCTGAAGCCATCCTGCGGTGTTGCGGCCAGGTCACAAGAAAGCGAGTTGAAGAAAGGAGCTCAGGGGCACTGTAATTCACAAACCTGCAGAGTTATAAATGACAGCTATCGTCCAAAAATATACTGAAGTAAGGCTGCCAAGAGGACTCGAAAGCGGGGCAGAATTGCAGGAAACCGATTTCAGGAGGTAGACTGGAATTGCATTGAAAGCATAGGAAAAGAGGCAGAACGTCCACAATGATGCACTTGGCCAAAAAGGGCGTATGCGTTTTTTCCTGAATATATTCAGGAAAAAACGCATACGCCCTTTTTGGCCAACCAAGCAAGCTTGCAAAGGAAATCTGCACTACAATGAAGTCTCACTTCCCCCCGGTCAAAAGGGCCATCTGAAAAAAGTGTAAAATCCAGAAAGGCAGGACAGGCCATGGAGAACTGGGAGCCTTGTTATGCTGATGGGCGGGATGTAAATTGCCAACAGACACTCGGGAGAAGTGTATGGTGTTTCCTGAAACATCTAAAAAACAAAGCAACAGAGCCTAGGGCACTTCCACTTATGGTCCTATAGCTTAGGGAAATTAAAATCAAAAAGACACAGCCACCCCAAAGTTTGGGACGCCTCTGTTTACAAGAACCTCGTTTACCGTACAAGTTCAACATCGCAGAAAGTGAAAAATGGATAAAGAAGTTGTGGTATTTACTTACAAAGCAATATCACTCAGCAATGAAATCTATGTCATCAGGCCCTTAGCAGCACAATGAGTGGATTCAGGTATGATGATTCTAACTGAAATAAGTCACACAGAAAAAGAAACATCATAAGATATCAGTAATACACGGAATGTAAACTTGGCTACACAGGAACTGAATTACAGAACAGAACAGGGTCTCAAATTTAGAAAACCAACTTATGCTTGCTTAAGGGTAAAGGTGAGTTGGGGTGCTGCATAAAACCAGATATTGAAACGAGCACAGATAAAGTTCCTTAAGCCAAATATGGAATAGACAAGAACTACTCCTTGCTCAACGAAATGGACTCAACACCGCATATTAAACGCCTAAGAATGTACCTGACTAGTAAGTATCTTAAAACCTATGGATTGCTATGTCTCCGAAAGAGAATCAAGCATGTGTACAGGGGCATAAACGCAGCAGTGATAGGATTGGAGAGGTTCGGTGAGCAAATGAAGACCCTTTGAAGTCATATTGCATGGTACCCATTCCACGGGTTTCAACTACCCAGGTTTAAGGTATTCTTCCTTCAGCTAAAACATGCATGTGGAACCTAGAGTATGATCAACCATGTGATCGGGAGACGTGTTCAAATATGTCTCAGTTTTCGTACCCTGGTACTCGGGTGCAACATTCCAGACGCTTTACTAACACTCTCCCCACTTGGAGAGTCCGTCCCTTTAATCTCCTGTTTGGCCCAGTTTGCAATTTCTGCGGAAGATGAACAGGAATAGCGAGAACCAATGAGAGACTAGCTGGAGGTGTCTGGACGGGCAAATTTAACTCTCATTTCCCACCAGGAAGAGGAATTAACCAAAGGCTCAGCGTGCCGTGCCGGAACCAGATTAGGGCCTGAAGCCATCCTGCGGTGTTGCGGCCAGCTCAAAAGAAAGCGAGTTGAAGAAAGGAGCTCAGGGGCACTGTAATTCACAAACCTGCAGAGTTATAAATGACAGCTATCGTCCAAAAATATACTGAAGTAAGGCTGCCAAGAGGACTTGAAAGCGGGGCAGAATTGCAGGAAACCGATTTCAGGAGGTAGACTGGAATTGCATTGAAAGCATAGGAAAAGAGGCAGAACGTCCACAATGATGCACTTGGCCAAAAAGGGCGTATGCGTTTTTTCCTGAATATATTCAGGAAAAAACGCATACGCCCTTTTTGGCCAACCAAGCAAGCTTGCAAAGGAAATCTGCACTACAATGAAGTCTCACATCCCCCCGGTCAAAAGGGCCATCTGAAAAAAGTGTAAAATCCAGAAAGGCAGGACAGGCCATGGAGAACTGGGAGCCTTGTTATGCTGATGGGCGGGATGTAAATTGCCAACAGACACTCGGGAGAAGTGTATGGTGTTTCCTGAAACATCTAAAAAACAAAGCAACAGAGCCTAGGGCACTTCCACTTATGGTCCTATAGCTTAGGGAAATTAAAATCAAAAAGACACAGCCACCCCAAAGTTTGGGACGCCTCTGTTTACAAGAACCTCGTTTACCGTACAAGTTCAATATCACAGAAAGTGAAAAATGGATAAAGAACTTGTGGTACTTACGTACAATGCAGTATCACTCAGCAATGAAATCTATGTCATCAGGCCCGTAGCAGCATAATGAGTGGATTCAGGTACGATGATTCTAACTGAAATAAGTCACACAGAAAAAGAAACATCATAAGATATCAGTAATACACGGAATGTAAACTTGGCTACACAGGAACTGAATTACAGAACAGAACAGGGTCTCAAATTTAGAAAACCAACTTATGCTTGCTTAAGGGTAAAGGTGAGTTGGGGTGCTGCATAAAACCAGAGATTGAAACGAGCACAGATAAAGTTCCTTAAGCCAAATATGGAATAGACAAGAGCTACTCCTTGCTCAATGAAATGGACTCAACACCCCATATTAAACGCCTAAGAATGTACCTGACTAGTAAGTATCTTAAAACCTATGGATTGCTATGTCTCCAAAAGAGAATCAAGCGTGTGTACAGGGGCATAAACGCAGCAGTGATAGGATTGGAGAGGTTCGGTGAGCAAATGAAGACCCTTTGAAGTCATATTGCATGGTACCCATTCCACGGGTCTCAACTCTCCAGGTTTAAGGTATTCTTCCTTCAGCTAAATCATGCATGTGGAACCCAGAGTATGATCAACCATGTGAACGGGAGACGTGTTCAAATATGTCTCAGTTTTCGTACCCTGGTACTCGGGTGCAACATTCCAGATGCTTTACTAACACTCTCCCCACTTGGAGAGTCAGCGCCTTTAACCTCCTGTTTGGCCCAGTTTGCAATTTCTGCGGAAGATGAACAGGAATAGGGAACACCAATGAGAGACTAGCTGGAGGTGTCTGGACGGGCAAATTTAACTCTCATTTCCCACCAGGAAGAGGAAATAACCAAAGGCTCAGCGTGCCGTGCCGGAACCAGATTAGGGCCTGAAGCCATCCTGCGGTGTTGCGGCCAGGTCACAAGAAAGCGAGTTGAAGAAAGGAGCTCAGGGGCACTGTAATTCACAAACCTGCAGAGTTATAAATGACAGCTATCGTCCAAAAATATACTGAAGTAAGGCGGCCAAGAGGACTCGAAAGCGGGGCAGAATTGCAGGAAACTGATTTCAGGAGGTAGACTGGAATTGCATTGAAAGCATAGGAAAAGAGGCAGAACGTCCACAATGATGCACTTGGTCAAAAAGGGCGTATGCGTTTTTTCCTGAATATATTCAGGAAAAAATGCATACGCCCTTTTTGGCCAACCAAGCAAGCTTGCAAAGGAAATCTGCACTACAATGACGTCTCACTTCCCCCCGGTCAAAAGGGCCATCTGAAAAAAGTGTAAAATCCAGAAAGGCAGGACAGGCCATGGAGAACTGGGAGCCTTGTTATGCTGATGGGCGGGATGTAAATTGCCAACAGACACTCGGGAGAAGTGTATGGTGTTTCCTGAAACATCTAAAAAACAAAGCAACAGAGCCTAGGGCACTTCCACTTATGGTCCTATAGCTTAGGGAAATTAAAATCAAAAAGACACAGCCACCCCAAAGTTTGGGACGCCTCTGTTTACAAGAACCTCGTTTACAGTACAAGTTCAACATCGTAGAAGGTGAAAAATGGATAAAGAAGGTGTGGTATTTACTTACAAAGCAATATCACTCAGCAATGAAATCTATGTCATCAGGCCCTTAGCAGCACAATGAGTGGATTCAGGTATGATGATTCTAACTGAAATAAGTCACACAGAAAAAGAAACATCATAAGATATCAGTAATACACGGAATGTAAACTTGGCTACACAGGAACTGAATTACAGAACAGAACAGGGTCTCAAATTTAGAAAACCAACTTATGCTTGCTTAAGGGTAAAGGTGAGTTGGGGTGCTGCATAAAACCAGAGATTGAAACGAGCACAGATAAAGTTCCTTAAGCCAAATATGGAATAGACAAGAGCTACTCCTTGCTCAACGAAATGGACTCAACACCGCATATTAAACGCCTAAGAATGTACCTGACTAGTAAGTATCTTAAAACCTATGGATTGCTATGTCTCCGAAAGAGAATCAAGCATGTGTACAGGGGCATAAACGCAGCAGTGATAGGATTGGAGAGGTTCGGTGAGCAAATGAAGACCCTTTGAAGTCATATTGCATGGTACCCATTCCACGGGTTTCAACTACCCAGGTTTAAGGTATTCTTCCTTCAGCTAAAACATGCATGTGGAACCTAGAGTATGATCAACCATGTGATCGGGAGACGTGTTCAAATATGTCTCAGTTTTCGTACCCTGGTACTCGGGTGCAACATTCCAGACGCTTTACTAACACTCTCCTGACTTGCAGAGTCCGTCCCTTTAATCTCCTGTTTGGCCCAGTTTGCAATTTCTGCGGAAGATGAACAGGAATAGCGAGAACCAATGAGAGACTAGCTGGAGGTGTCTGGACGGGCAAATTTAACTCTCATTTCCCACCAGGAAGAGGAATTAACCAAGGGCTCAGCGTGCCGTGCCGGAACCAGATTAGGGCCTGAAGCCATCCTGCGGTGTTGCGGCCAGGTCACAAGAAAGCGAGTTGAAGAAAGGAGCTCAGGGGCACTGTAATTCACAAACCTGCAGAGTTATAAATGACAGCTATCGTCCAAAAATATACTGAAGTAAGGCTGCCAAGAGGACTTGAAAACAGGGCAGAATTGCAGGAAACCGATTTCAGGAGGTAGACTGGAATTGCATTGAAAGCATAGGAAAAGAGGCAGAACGTCCACAATGATGCACTTGGCCAAAAAGGGCGTATGCGTTTTTTCCTGAATATATTCAGGAAAAAACGCATACGCCCTTTTTGGCCAACCAAGCAAGCTTGCAAAGGAAATCTGCACTACAATGAAGTCTCACTTCCCCCCGGTCAAAAGGGCCATCTGAAAAAAGTGTAAAATCCAGAAAGGCAGGACAGGCCATGGAGAACTGGGAGCCTTGTTATGCTGATGGGCGGGATGTAAATTGCCAACAGACACTCGGGAGATGTGTATGGTGTTTCCTGAAACATCTAAAAAACAAAGCAACAGAGCCTAGGGCACTTCCACTTATGGTCCTATAGCTTAGGGAAATTAAAATCAAAAAGACACAGCCACCCCAAAGTTTGGGACGCCTCTGTTTACAAGAACCTCGTTTACAGTACAAGTTCAACATCGCAGAAAGTGAAAAATGGATAAAGAAGTTGTGGTATTTACTTACAAAGCAATATCACTCAGCAATGAAATCTATGTCATCAGGCCCTTAGCAGCACAATGAGTGGATTCAGGTATGATGATTCTAACTGAAATAAGTCACACAGAAAAAGAAACATCATAAGATATCAGTAATACACGGAATGTAAACTTGGCTACACAGGAACTGAATTACAGAACAGAACAGGGTCTCAAATTTAGAAAACCAACTTATGCTTGCTTAAGGGTAAAGGTGAGTTGGGGTGCTGCATAAAACCAGAGATTGAAACGAGCACAGATAAAGTTCCTTAAGCCAAATATGGAATAGACAAGAGCTACTCCTTGCTCAACGAAATGGACTCAACACCGCATATTAAACGCCTAAGAATGTACCTGACTAGTAAGTATCTTAAAACCTATGGATTGCTATGTCTCCGAAAGAGAATCAAGCATGTGTACAGGGGCATAAACGCAGCAGTGATAGGATTGGAGAGGTTCGGTGAGCAAATGAAGACCCTTTGAAGTCATATTGCATGGTACCCATTCCACGGGTTTCAACTACCCAGGTTTAAGGTATTCTTCCTTCAGCTAAAACATGCATGTGGAACCTAGAGTATGATCAACCATGTGATCGGGAGACGTGTTCAAATATGTCTCAGTTTCCGTACCCTGGTACTCAGGTGCAATATTCCAGACGCTTTACTAACACTCTCCTGACTTGGAGAGTCCGTCCCTTTAATCTCCTGTTTGGCCCAGTTTGCAATTTCTGCGGAAGATGAACAGGAATAGCGAGAACCAATGAGAGACTAGCTGGAGGTGTCTGGACGGGCAAATTTAACTCTCATTTCCCACCAGAAAGAGGAAATAACCAAAGGCTCAGCGTGCCGTGCCGGAACCAGATTAGGGCCTGAAGCCATCCTGCGGTGTTGCGGCCAGCTCAAAAGAAAGCGAGTTGAAGAAAGGAGCTCAGGGGCACTGTAATTCACAAACCTGCAGAGTTATAAATGACAGCTATCGTCCAAAAATATACTGAAGTAAGGCTGCCAAGAGGACTTGAAAGCGGGGCAGAATTGCAGGAAACCGATTTCAGGAGGTAGACTGGAATTGCATTGAAAGCATAGGAAAAGAGGCAGAACGTCCACAATGATGCACTTGGCCAAAAAGGGCGTATGCGTTTTTTCCTGAATATATTCAGGAAAAAACGCATACGCCCTTTTTGGCCAACCAAGCAAGCTTGCAAAGGAAATCTGCACTACAATGAAGTCTCACTTCCCCCCGGTCAAAAGGGCCATCTGAAAAAAGTGTAAAATCCAGAAAGGCAGGACAGGCCATGGAGAACTGGGAGCCTTGTTATGCTGATGGGCGGGATGTAAATTGCCAACAGACACTCGGGAGAAGTGTATGGTGTTTCCTGAAACATCTAAAAAACAAAGCAACAGAGCCTAGGGCACTTCCACTTATGGTCCTATAGCTTAGGGAAATTAAAATCAAAAAGACACAGCCACCCCAAAGTTTGGGACGCCTCTGTTTACAAGAACCTCGTTTACCGTACAAGTTCAACATCGCAGAAAGTGAAAAATGGATAAAGAAGTTGTGGTATTTACTTACAAAGCAATATCACTCAGCAATGAAATCTATGTCATCAGGCCCGTAGCAGCATAATGAGTGGATTCAGGTACGATGATTCTAACTGAAATAAGTCACACAGAAAAAGAAACATCATAAGATATCAGTAATACACGGAATGTAAACTTGGCTACACAGGAACTGAATTACAGAACAGAACAGGGTCTCAAATTTAGAAAACCAACTTATGCTTGCTTAAGGGTAAAGGTGAGTTGGGGTGCTGCATAAAACCAGAGATTGAAACGAGCACAGATAAAGTTCCTTAAGCCAAATATGGAATAGACAAGAGCTACTCCTTGCTCAATGAAATGGACTCAACACCCCATATTAAACGCCTAAGAATGTACCTGACTAGTAAGTATCTTAAAACCTATGGATTGCTATGTCTCCAAAAGAGAATCAAGCGTGTGTACAGGGGCATAAACGCAGCAGTGATAGGATTGGAGAGGTTCGGTGAGCAAATGAAGACCCTTTGAAGTCATATTGCATGGTACCCATTCCACGGGTCTCAACTCTCCAGGTTTAAGGTATTCTTCCTTCAGCTAAAACATGCATGTGGAACCCAGAGTATGATCAACCATGTGAACGGGAGACGTGTTCAAATATGTCTCAGTTTTCCTCCCCTGGTACTCGGGTGCAACATTCCAGATGCTTTACTAACACTCTCCCCACTTGGAGAGTCAGCGCCTTTAACCTCCTGTTTGGCCCAGTTTGCAATTTCTGCGGAAGATGAACAGGAATAGGGAACACCAATGAGAGACTAGCTGGAGGTGTCTGGACGGGCAAATTTAACTCTCATTTCCCACCAGGAAGAGGAAATAACCAAAGGCTCAGCGTGCCGTGCCGGAACCAGATTAGGGCCTGAAGCCATCCTGCGGTGTTGCGGCCAGCTCAAAAGAAAGCGAGTTGAAGAAAGGAGCTCAGGGGCACTGTAATTCACAAACCTGCAGAGTTATAAATGACAGCTATCGTCCAAAAATATACTGAAGTAAGGCTGCCAAGAGGACTTGAAAGCGGGGCAGAATTGCAGGAAACCGATTTCAGGAGGTAGACTGGAATTGCATTGAAAGCATAGGAAAAGAGGCAGAACGTCCACAATGATGCACTTGGCCAAAAAGGGCGTATGCGTTTTTTCCTGAATATATTCAGGAAAAAACGCATACGCCCTTTTTGGCCAACCAAGCAAGCTTGCAAAGGAAATCTGCACTACAATGAAGTCTCACTTCCCCCCGGTCAAAAGGGCCATCTGAAAAAAGTGTAAAATCCAGAAAGGCAGGACAGGCCATGGAGAACTGGGAGCCTTGTTATGCTGATGGGCGGGATGTAAATTGCCAACAGACACTCGGGAGAAGTGTATGGTGTTTCCTGAAACATCTAAAAAACAAAGCAACAGAGCCTAGGGCACTTCCACTTATGGTCCTATAGCTTAGGGAAATTAAAATCAAAAAGACACAGCCACCCCAAAGTTTGGGACGCCTCTGTTTACAAGAACCTCGTTTATCGTACAAGTTCAACATCGGAGAAAGTGAAAAATGGATAAAGAAGTTGTGGTATTTACTTACAAAGCAATATCACTCAGCAATGAAATCTATGTCATCAGGACCGCAGCAGCATAATGAGTGGATTCAGGTACGATGATTCTAACTGAAATAAGTCACACAGAAAAAGAAACATCATAAGATATCAGTAATACACGGAATGTAAACTTGGCTACACAGGAACTGAATTACAGAACAGAACAGGGTCTCAAATTTAGAAAACCAACTTATGCTTGCTTAAGGGGAAAGGTGAGTTGGGGTGCTGCATAAAACCAGAGATTGAAACGAGCACAGATAAAGTTCCTTAAGCCAAATATGGAATAGACAAGAGCTACTCCTTGCTCAACGAAATGGACTCAACACCCCATATTAAACGCCTAAGAATGTACCTGACTAGTAAGTATCTTAAAACCTATGGATTGCTATGTCTCCAAAAGAGAATCAAGCGTGTGTACAGGGGCATAAACGCAGCAGTGATAGGATTGGAGAGGTTCGGTGAGCAAATGAAGACCCTTTGAAGTCATATTGCATGGTACCCATTCCACGGGTCTCAACTCTCCAGGTTTAAGGTATTCTTCCTTCAGCTAAAACATGCATGTGGAACCCAGAGTATGATCAACCATGTGAACGGGAGACGTGTTCAAATATGTCTCAGTTTTCCTCCCCTGGTACTCGGGTGCAACATTCCAGATGCTTTACTAACACTCTCCCCACTTGGAGAGTCAGCGCCTTTAACCTCCTGTTTGGCCCAGTTTGCAATTTCTGCGGAAGATGAACAGGAATAGGGAACACCAATGAGAGACTAGCTGGAGGTGTCTGGACGGGCAAATTTAACTCTCATTTCCCACCAGGAAGAGGAATTAACCAAAGGCTCAGCGTGCCGGGCCGGAACCAGATTAGGGCCTGAAGCCATCCTGCGGTGTTGCGGCCAGCTCAAAAGAAAGCGAGTTGAAGAAAGGAGCTCAGGGGCACTGTAATTCACAAACCTGCAGAGTTATAAATGACAGCTATCGTCCAAAAATATACTGAAGTAAGGCTGCCAAGAGGACTTGAAAGCGGGGCAGAATTGCAGGAAACCGATTTCAGGAGGTAGACTGGAATTGCTTTGAAAGCATAGGAAAAGAGGCAGAACGTCCACAATGATGCACTTGGCCAAAAAGGGCGTATGCGTTTTTTCCTGAATATATTCAGGAAAAAACGCATACGCCCTTTTTGGCCAACCAAGCAAGCTTGCAAAGGAAATCTGCACTACAATGAAGTCTCACTTCCCCCCGGTCAAAAGGGCCATCTGAAAAAAGTGTAAAATCCAGAAAGGCAGGACAGGCCATGGAGAACTGGGAGCCTTGTTATGCTGATGGGCGGGATGTAAATTGCCAACAGACACTCGGCAGAAGTGTATGGTGTTTCCTGAAACATCTAAAACACAAAACCACAGAGCCTAGGGCACTTCCACTTATGGTCCTATAGCTTAGGGAAATTAAAATCAAAAAGACACAGCCACCCCAAAGTTTGGGACGCCTCTGTTTACAAGAACCTCGTTTACCGTACAAGTTCAATATCACAGAAAGTGAAAAATGGATAAAGAACTTGTGGTACTTACGTACAATGCAGTATCACTCAGCAATGAAATCTATGTCATCAGGCCCGTAGCAGCATAATGAGTGGATTCAGGTACGATGATTCTCACTGAAATAAGTCACACAGAAAAAGAAACATCATAAGATATCACTAATACACGGAATGTAAACTTGGCTACACAGGAACTGAATTCCAAAACAGAACAGGGTCTCAAATTTAGAAAACCAACTTATGCTTGCTTAAGGGGAAAGGTGAGTTGGGGTGCTGCATAAAACCAGAGATTGAAATGAGCACAGATAAAGTTCCTTAAGCCAAATATGGACTAGACAAGAGCTACTCCTTGCTCAACGAAATGGACTCGACACCCCATATTAAACGCCTAAGAATGTACCTGACTAGTAAGTATCTTAAAACCTATGGATTGCTATGTCTCCAAAAGAGAATCAAGCGTGTGTACAGGGGCATAAACGCAGCAGTGATAGGATTGGAGAGGTTCGGTGAGCAAATGAAGACCCTTTGAAGTCATATTGCATGGTACCCATTCCACGGGTCTCAACTCTCCAGGTTTAAGGTATTCTTCCTTCAGCTAAAACATGCATGTGGAACCCAGAGTATGATCAACCATGTGAACGGGAGACGTGTTCAAATATGTCTCAGTTTTCCTCCCCTGGTACTCGGGTGCAACATTCCAGATGCTTTACTAACACTCTCCCCACTTGGAGAGTCAGCGCCTTTAACCTCCTGTTTGGCCCAGTTTGCAATTTCTGCGGAAGATGAACAGGAATAGGGAACACCAATGAGAGACTAGCTGGAGGTGTCTGGACGGGCAAATTTAACTCTCATTTCCCACCAGGAAGAGGAATTAACCAAAGGCTCAGCGTGCCGGGCCGGAACCAGATTAGGGCCTGAAGCCATCCTGCGGTGTTGCGGCCAGCTCAAAAGAAAGCGAGTTGAAGAAAGGAGCTCAGGGGCACTGTAATTCACAAACCTGCAGAGTTATAAATGACAGCTATCGTCCAAAAATATACTGAAGTAAGGCTGCCAAGAGGACTTGAAAGCGGGGCAGAATTGCAGGAAACCGATTTCAGGAGGTAGACTGGAATTGCTTTGAAAGCATAGGAAAAGAGGCAGAACGTCCACAATGATGCACTTGGCCAAAAAGGGCGTATGCGTTTTTTCCTGAATATATTCAGGAAAAAACGCATACGCCCTTTTTGGCCAACCAAGCAAGCTTGCAAAGGAAATCTGCACTACAATGAAGTCTCACTTCCCCCCGGTCAAAAGGGCCATCTGAAAAAAGTGTAAAATCCAGAAAGGCAGGACAGGCCATGGAGAACTGGGAGCCTTGTTATGCTGATGGGCGGGATGTAAATTGCCAACAGACACTCGGGAGAAGTGTATGGTGTTTCCTGAAACATCTAAAACACAAAACCACAGAGCCTAGGGCACTTCCACTTATGGTCCTATAGCTTAGGGAAATTAAAATCAAAAAGACACAGCCACCCCAAAGTTTGGGACGCCTCTGTTTACAAGAACCTCGTTTACCGTACAAGTTCAATATCACAGAAAGTGAAAAATGGATAAAGAACTTGTGGTACTTACGTACAATGCAGTATCACTCAGCAATGAAATCTATGTCATCAGGCCCGTAGCAGCATAATGAGTGGATTCAGGTACGATGATTCTCACTGAAATAAGTCACACAGAAAAAGAAACATCATAAGATATCACTAATACACGGAATGTAAACTTGGCTACACAGGAACTGAATTCCAAAACAGAACAGGGTCTCAAATTTAGAAAACCAACTTATGCTTGCTTAAGGGGAAAGGTGAGTTGGGGTGCTGCATAAAACCAGAGATTGAAATGAGCACAGATAAAGTTCCTTAAGCCAAATATGGACTAGACAAGAGCTACTCCTTGCTCAACGAAATGGACTCGACACCCCATATTAAACGCCTAAGAATGTACCTGACTAGTAAGTATCTTAAAACCTATGGATTGCTATGTCTCCAAAAGAGAATCAAGCGTGTGTACAGGGGCATAAACGCAGCAGTGATAGGATTGGAGAGGTTCGGTGAGCAAATGAAGACCCTTTGAAGTCATATTGCATGGTACCCATTCCACGGGTCTCAACTCTCCAGGTTTAAGGTATTCTTCCTTCAGCTAAAACATGCATGTGGAACCCAGAGTATGATCAACCATGTGAACGGGAGACGTGTTCAAATATGTCTCAGTTTTCCTCCCCTGGTACTCGGGTGCAACATTCCAGATGCTTTACTAACACTCTCCCCACTTGGAGAGTCAGCGCCTTTAACCTCCTGTTTGGCCCAGTTTGCAATTTCTGCGGAAGATGAACAGGAATAGGGAACACCAATGAGAGACTAGCTGGAGGTGTCTGGACGGGCAAATTTAACTCTCATTTCCCACCAGGAAGAGGAATTAACCAAAGGCTAAGCGTGCCGGGCCGGAACCAGATTAGGGCCTGAAGCCATCCTGCGGTGTTGCGGCCAGCTCAAAAGAAAGCGAGTTGAAGAAAGGAGCTCAGGGGCACTGTAATTCACAAACCTGCAGAGTTATAAATGACAGCTATCGTCCAAAAATATACTGAAGTAAGGCTGCCAAGAGGACTTGAAAGCGGGGCAGAATTGCAGGAAACCGATTTCAGGAGGTAGACTGGAATTGCTTTGAAAGCATAGGAAAAGAGGCAGAACGTCCACAATGATGCACTTGGCCAAAAAGGGCGTATGCGTTTTTTCCTGAATATATTCAGGAAAAAACGCATACGCCCTTTTTGGCCAACCAAGCAAGCTTGCAAAGGAAATCTGCACTACAATGAAGTCTCACTTCCCCCCGGTCAAAAGGGCCATCTGAAAAAAGTGTAAAATCCAGAAAGGCAGGACAGGCCATGGAGAACTGGGAGCCTTGTTATGCTGATGGGCGGGATGTAAATTGCCAACAGACACTCGGGAGAAGTGTATGGTGTTTCCTGAAACATCTAAAAAACAAAGCAACAGAGCCTAGGGCACTTCCACTTATGGTCCTATAGCTTAGGGAAATTAAAATCAAAAAGACACAGCCACCCCAAAGTTTGGGACGCCTCTGTTTACAAGAACCTCGTTTACCGTACAAGTTCAATATCACAGAAAGTGAAAAATGGATAAAGAACTTGTGGTACTTACGTACAATGCAGTATCACTCAGCAATGAAATCTATGTCATCAGGCCCGTAGCAGCATAATGAGTGGATTCAGGTACGATGATTCTCACTGAAATAAGTCACACAGAAAAAGAAACATCATAAGATATCACTAATACACGGAATGTAAACTTGGCTACACAGGAACTGAATTCCAAAACAGAACAGGGTCTCAAATTTAGAAAACCAACTTATGCTTGCTTAAGGGGAAAGGTGAGTTGGGGTGCTGCATAAAACCAGAGATTGAAATGAGCACAGATAAAGTTCCTTAAGCCAAATATGGACTAGACAAGAGCTACTCCTTGCTCAACGAAATGGACTCAACACCCCATATTAAACGCCTAAGAATGTACCTGACTAGTAAGTATCTTAAAACCTATGGATTGCTATGTCTCCAAAAGAGAATCAAGCGTGTGTACAGGGGCATAAACGCAGCAGTGATAGGATTGGAGAGGTTCGGTGAGCAAATGAAAACCCCTTGAAGTCATATTGCATGGTACCCATTCCACGGGTCTCAACTCTCCAGGTTTAAGGTATTCTTCCTTCAGCTAAAACATGCATGTGGAACCCAAAGTATGATCAACCGTGTGAACGGGAGACGTGTTCAAATATGTCTCAGTTTTCGTACCCTGGTACTCGCGTGCAACATTCCAGACGCTTTACTAACACTCTCCCCACTTGGAGAGTTAGCGCCTTTAACCTCCTGTTTGGCCCAGTTTGCAATTTCTGCGGAAGATGAACAGGAATAAGGAGAACCAATGAGAGACTAGCTGGAGGTGTCTGGACGGGCAAATTTAACTCTCATTTCCCACCAGGAAGAGGAAATAACCAAAGGCTCAGCGTGCCGTGCCGGAACCAGATTAGGGCCTGAAGCCATCCTGCGGTGTTGCGGCCAGGTCACAAGAAAGCGAGTTGAAGAAAGGAGCTCAGGGGCACTGTAATTCACAAACCTGCAGAGTTATAAATGACAGCTATCGTCCAAAAATATACTGAAGTAAGGCTGCCAAGAGGACTTGAAAGCGGGGCAGAATTGCAGGAAACCGATTTCAGGAGGTAGACTGGAATTGCATTGAAAGCATAGGAAAAGAGGCAGAACGTCCACAATGATGCACTTGGCCAAAAAGGGCGTATGCGTTTTTTCCTGAATATATTCAGGAAAAAACGCATACGCCCTTTTTGGCCAACCAAGCAAGCTTGCAAAGGAAATCTGCACTACAATGAAGTCTCACTTCCCCCCGGTCAAAAGGGCCATCTGAAAAAAGTGTAAAATCCAGAAAGGCAGGACAGGCCATGGAGAACTGGGAGCCTTGTTATGCTGATGGGCGGGATGTAAATTGCCAACAGACACTCTGGAGAAGTGTATGGTGTTTCCTGAAACATCTAAAAAACAAAGCAACAGAGCCTAGGGCACTTCCACTTATGGTCCTATAGCTTAGGGAAATTAAAATCAAAAAGACACAGCCACCCCAAAGTTTGGGACACCTCTGTTTACAAGAACCTCATTTACAGTACAAGTTCAACATCGCAGAAAGTGAAAAATGGATAAAGAAGGTGTGGTATTTACTTACAAAGCAATATCACTCAGCAATGAAATCTATGTCATCAGGCACTTAGCAGCACAATGAGTGGATTCAGATATGATGATTCTAACTGAAATAAGTCACACAGAAAAAGAAACATCATAAGATATCAGTAATACACGGAATGTAAACTTGGCTACACAGGAACTGAATTACAGAACAGAACAGGGTCTCAAATTTAGAAAACCAACTTATGCTTGCTTAAGGGGAAAGGTGAGTTGGGGTGCTGCATAAAACCAGAGATTGAAACGAGCACAGATAAAGTTCCTTAAGCCAAATATGGAATAGACAAGAGCTACTCCTTGCTCAACGAAATGGACTCAACACCGCATATTAAACGCCTAAGAATATACCTGACTAGTAAGTATCTTAAAACCTATGGATTGCTATGTCTCCGAAAGAGAATCAAGCATGTGTACAGGGGCATAAACGCAGCAGTGATAGGATGGGAGAGGTTCGGTGAGCAAATGAAGACCCTTTGAAGTCATATTGCATGGTACCCATTCCACGGGTTTCAACTACCCAGGTTTAAGGTATTCTTCCTTCAGCTAAAACATGCATGTGGAACCTAGAGTATGATCAACCATGTGATCGGGAGACGTGTTCAAATATGTCTCAGTTTTCGAACCCTGGTACTCGGGTGCAACATTCCAGACGCTTTACTAACACTCTCCCGACTTGGAGAGTCCGTCCCTTTAATCTCCTGTTTGGCCCAGTTTGCAATTTCTGCGGAAGATGAACAGGAATAGCGAGAACCAATGAGAGACTAGCTGGAGGTGTCTGGACGGGCAAATTTAACTCTCATTTCCCACCAGGAAGAGGAATTAACCAAAGGCTCAGCGTGCCGTGCCGGAACCAGATTAGGGCCTGAAGCCATCCTGCGGTGTTGCGGCCAGGTCACAAGAAAGCGAGTTGAGGAAAGGAGCTCAGGGGCACTGTAATTCACAAACCTGCAGAGTTATAAATGACAGCTATCGTCCAAAAATATACTGAAGTAAGGCGGCCAAGAGGACTCGAAAGCGGGGCAGAATTGCAGGAAACTGATTTCAGGAGGTAGACTGGAATTGCATTGAAAGCATAGGAAAAGAGGCAGAACGTCCACAATGATGCACTTGGTCAAAAAGGGCGTATGCGTTTTTTCCTGAATATATTCAGGAAAAAATGCATACGCCCTTTTTGGCCAACCAAGCAAGCTTGCAAAGGAAATCTGCACTACAATGAAGTCTCACTTCCCCCCGGTCAAAAGGGCCATCTGAAAAAAGTGTAAAATCCAGAAAGGCAGGACAGGCCATGGAGAACTGGGAGCCTTGTTATGCTGATGGGCGGGATGTAAATTGCCAACAGACACTCGGGAGAAGTGTATGGTGTTTCCTGAAACATCTAAAAAACAAAGCAACAGAGCCTAGGGCACTTCCACTTATGGTCCTATAGCTTAGGGAAATTAAAATCAAAAAGACACAGCCACCCCAAAGTTTGGGACGCCTCTGTTTACAAGAACCTCGTTTACAGTACAAGTTCAACATCGTAGAAGTTGAAAAATGGATAAAGAAGGTGTGGTATTTACTTACAAAGCAATATCACTCAGCAATGAAATCTATGTCATCAGGCCCTTAGCAGCACAATGAGTGAATTCAGGTATGATGATTCTAACTGAAATAAGTCACACAGAAAAAGAAACATCATAAGATATCAGTAATACACGGAATGTAAACTTGGCTACACAGGAACTGAATTACAGAACAGAACAGGGTCTCAAATTTAGAAAACCAACTTATGCTTGCTTAAGGGTAAAGGTGAGTTGGGGTGCTGCATAAAACCAGAGATTGAAACGAGCACAGATAAAGTTCCTTAAGCCAAATATGGAATAGACAAGAGCTACTCCTTGCTCAACGAAATGGACTCAACACCGCATATTAAACGCCTAAGAATGTACCTGACTAGTAAGTATCTTAAAACCTATGGATTGCTATGTCTCCGAAAGAGAATCAAGCATGTGTACAGGGGCATAAACGCAGCAGTGATAGGATTGGAGAGGTTCGGTGAGCAAATGAAGACCCTTTGAAGTCATATTTCATGGTACCCATTCCACGGGTTTCAACTACCCAGGTTTAAGGTATTCTTCCTTCAGCTAAAACATGCATGTGGAACCTAGAGTATGATCAACCATGTGATCGGAAGATGTGTTCAAATATGTCTCAGTTTTCGTACCCTGGTACTCGGGTGCAACATTCCAGACGCTTTACTAACACTCTCCTGACTTGCAGAGTCCGTCCCTTTAATCTCCTGTTTGGCCCAGTTTGCAATTTCTGCGGAAGATGAACAGGAATAGCGAGAACCAATGAGAGACTAGCTGGAGGTGTCTGGACGGGCAAATTTAACTCTCATTTCCCACCAGGAAGAGGAATTAACCAAGGGCTCAGCGTGCCGTGCCGGAACCAGATTAGGGCCTGAAGCCATCCTGCGGTGTTGCGGCCAGGTCACAAGAAAGCGAGTTGAAGAAAGGAGCTCAGGGGCACTGTAATTCACAAACCTGCAGAGTTATAAATGACAGCTATCGTCCAAAAATATACTGAAGTAAGGCTGCCAAGAGGACTTGAAAACAGGGCAGAATTGCAGGAAACCGATTTCAGGAGGTAGACTGGAATTGCATTGAAAGCATAGGAAAAGAGGCAGAACGTCCACAATGATGCACTTGGCCAAAAAGGGCGTATGCGTTTTTTCCTGAATATATTCAGGAAAAAACGCATACGCCCTTTTTGGCCAACCAAGCAAGCTTGCAAAGGAAATCTGCACTACAATGAAGTCTCACTTCCCCCCGGTCAAAAGGGCCATCTGAAAAAAGTGTAAAATCCAGAAAGGCAGGACAGGCCATGGAGAACTGGGAGCCTTGTTATGCTGATGGGCGGGATGTAAATTGCCAACAGACACTCGGGAGAAGTGTATGGTGTTTCCTGAAACATCTAAAAAACAAAGCAACAGAGCCTAGGGCACTTCCACTTATGGTCCTATAGCTTAGGGAAATTAAAATCAAAAAGACACAGCCACCCCAAAGTTTGGGACGCCTCTGTTTACAAGAACCTCGTTTACAGTACAAGTTCAACATCGCAGAAAGTGAAAAATGGATAAAGAAGGTGTGGTATTTACTTACAAAGCAATATCACTCAGCAATGAAATCTATGTCATCAGGCCCTTAGCAGCACAATGAGTGGATTCAGGTATGATGATTCTAACTGAAATAAGTCACACAGAAAAAGAAACATCATAAGATATCAGTAATACACGGAATGTAAACTTGGCTACACAGGAACTGAATTACAGAACAGAACAGGGTCTCAAATTTAGAAAACCAACTTATGCTTGCTTAAGGGTAAAGGTGAGTTGGGGTGCTGCATAAAACCAGAGATTGAAACGAGCACAGATAAAGTTCCTTAAGCCAAAAATGGACTAGACAAGAGCTACTCCTTGCTCAACGAAATGGACTCAACACCGCATATTAAACGCCTAAGAATGTACCTGACTAGTAAGTATCTTAAAACCTATGGATTGCTATGTCTCCAAAAGAGAATCAAGCGTGTGTACAGGGGCATAAACGCAGCAGTGATAGGATTGGAGAGGTTCGGTGAGCAAATGAAGACCCTTTGAAGTCATATTGCATGGTACCCATTCCACGGGTCTCAACTCTCCAGGTTTAAGGTATTCTTCCTTCAGCTAAAACATGCATGTGGAACCTAGAGTATGATCAACCATGTGATCGGGAGACGTGTTCAAATATGTCTCAGTTTTCGTACCCTGGTACTCGGGTGCAACATTCCAGACGCTTTACTAACACTCTCCTGACTTGGAGAGTCCGTCCCTTTAATCTCCTGTTTGGCCCAGTTTGCAATTTCTGCGGAAGATGAACAGAAATAGCGAGAACCAATGAGAGACTAGCTGGAGGTGTCTGGACGGGCAAATTTAACTCTCATTTCCCACCAGAAAGAGGAATTAACCAAAGGCTCAGCGTGCCGTGCCGGAACCAGATTAGGGCCTGAAGCCATCCTGCGGTGTTGCGGCCAGCTCAAAAGAAAGCGAGTTGAAGAAAGGAGCTCAGGGGCACTGTAATTCACAAACCTGCAGAGTTATAAATGACAGCTATCGTCCAAAAATATACTGAAGTAAGGCTGCCAAGAGGACTTGAAAGCGGGGCAGAATTGCAGGAAACCGATTTCAGGAGGTAGACTGGAATTGCATTGAAAGCATAGGAAAAGAGGCAGAACGTCCACAATGATGCACTTGGCCAAAAAGGGCGTATGCGTTTTTTCCTGAATATATTCAGGAAAAAACGCATACGCCCTTTTTGGCCAACCAAGCAAGCTTGCAAAGGAAATCTGCACTACAATGAAGTCTCACTTCCCCCCGGTCAAAAGGGCCATCTGAAAAAAGTGTAAAATCCAGAAAGGCAGGACAGGCCATGGAGAACTGGGAGCCTTGTTATGCTGATGGGCGGGATGTAAATTGCCAACAGACACTCGGGAGAAGTGTATGGTGTTTCCTGAAACATCTAAAAAACAAAGCAACAGAGCCTAGGGCACTTCCACTTATGGTCCTATAGCTTAGGGAAATTAAAATCAAAAAGACACAGCCACCCCAAAGTTTGGGACGCCTCTGTTTACAAGAACCTCGTTTACAGTACAAGTTCAACATCGCAGAAAGTGAAAAATGGATAAAGAAGTTGTGGTATTTACTTACAAAGCAATATCACTCAGCAATGAAATCTATGTCATCAGGCCCTTAGCAGCACAATGAGTGGATTCAGGTATGATGATTCTAACTGAAATAAGTCACACAGAAAAAGAAACATCATAAGATATCAGTAATACACGGAATGTAAACTTGGCTACACAGGAACTGAATTACAGAACAGAACAGGGTCTCAAATTTAGAAAACCAACGTATGCTTGCTTAAGGGTAAAGGTGTGTTGGGGTGCTGCATAAAACCAGAGATTGAAACGAGCACAGATAAAGTTCCTTAAGCCAAAAATGGAATAGACAAGAGCTACTCCTTGCTCAACGAAATGGACTCAACACCCCATATTAAACGCCTAAGAATGTACCTGACTAGTAAGTATCTTAAAACCTATGGATTGCTATGTCTCCGAAAGAGAATCAAGCATGTGTACAGGGGCATAAACGCAGCAGTGATAGGACTGGAGAGGTTCGGTGAGCAAATGAAGACCCTTTGAAGTCATATTGCATGGTACCCATTCCACGGGTTTCAACTACCCAGGTTTAAGGTATTCTTCCTTCAGCTAAAACATGCATGTGGAACCTAGAGTATGATCAACCATGTGAACGGGAGACGTGTTCAAATATGTCTCAGTTTTCGTACCCTGGTACTAGGGTGTAACATTCCAGACGCTTTACTAACACTCTCCCGACTTGGAGAGTCCGTCCCTTTAATCTCCTGTTTGGCCCAGTTTGCAATTTCTGCGGAAGATGAACAGGAATAGCGAGAACCAATGAGAGACTAGCTGGAGGTGTCTGGACGGGCAAATTTAACTCTCATTTCCCACCAGAAAGAGGAATTAACCAAAGGCTCAGCGTGCCGTGCCGGAACCAGATTAGGGCCTGAAGCTATCCTGCGGTGTTGCGGCCAGGTCACAAGAAAGCGAGTTGAAGAAAGGAGCTCAGGGACACTGTAATTCACAAACCTGCAGAGTTATAAATGACAGCTATCGTCCAAAAATATACTGAAGTAAGGCTGCCAAGAGGACTTGAAAGCGGGGCAGAATTGCAGGAAACCGATTTCAGGAGGTAGACTGGAATTGCATTGAAAGCATAGGAAAAGAGGCAGAACGTCCACAATGATGCACTTGGCCAAAAAGGGCGTATGCGTTTTTTCCTGAATATATTCAGGAAAAAACGCATACGCCCTTTTTGGCCAACCAAGCAAGCTTGCAAAGGAAATCTGCACTACAATGAAGTCTCACTTCCCCCCGGTCAAAAGGGCCATCTGAAAAAAGTGTAAAATCCAGAAAGGCAGGACAGGCCATGGAGAACTGGGAGCCTTGTTATGCTGATGGGCGGGATGTAAATTGCCAACAGACACTGGGGAGAAGTGTATGGTGTTTCCTGAAACATCTAAAAAACAAAGCAACAGAGCCTAGGGCACTTCCACTTATGGTCCTATAGCTTAGGGAAATTAAAATCAAAAAGACACAGCCACCCCAAAGTTTGGGACGCCTCTGTTTACAAGAACCTCGTTTACCGTACAAGTTCAACATCGCAGAAAGTGAAAAATGGATAAAGAAGTTGTGGTATTTACTTACAAAGCAATATCACTCAGCAATGAAATCTATGTCATCAGGCCCTTAGCAGCACAATGAGTGGATTCAGGTATGATGATTCTCACTGAAATAAGTCACACAGTAAAAGAAACATCATAAGATATCAGTAATACACGGAATGTAAACTTGGCTACACAGGAACTGAATTACAGAACAGAACAGGGTCTCAAATTTAGAAAACCAACTTATGCTTGCTTAAGGGGAAAGGTGAGTTGGGGTGCTGCATAAAACCAGAGATTGAAACGAGCACAGATAAAGTTCCTTAAGCCAAATATGGAATAGACAAGAGCTACTCCTTGCTCAACGAAATGGACTCAACACCGCATATTAAACGCCTAAGAATATACCTGACTAGTAAGTATCTTAAAACCTATGGATTGCTATGTCTCCGAAAGAGAATCAAGCATGTGTACAGGGGCATAAACGCAGCAGTGATAGGATTGGAGAGGTTCGGTGAGCAAATGAAGACCCTTTGAAGTCATATTGCATGGTACCCATTCCACGGGTTTCAACTACCCAGGTTTAAGGTATTCTTCCTTCAGCTAAAACATGCATGTGGAACCTAGAGTATGATGAACCGTGTGAACGGGAGACGTGTTCAAATATGTCTCAGTTTTCGTACCCTGGTACTCGGGTGCAACATTCCAGACGCTTTACTAACACTCTCCCGACTTGGAGAGTCCGTCCCTTAAATCTCCTGTTTGGCCCAGTTTGCAATTTCTGCGGAAGATGAACAGGAATAGGGAGAACCAACGAGAGACTAGCTGGAGGTGTCTGGACGCGCAAATTTAACTCTCATTTCCCACCAGGAAGAGGAAATAACCAAAGGCTCAGCGTGCCGTGCCAGAACCAGATTAGGGCCTGAAGCCATCCTGCGGTGTTGCGGCCAGCTCAAAAGAAAGCGAGTTGAAGAAAGGAGCTCAGGGGCACTGTAATTCACAAACCTGCAGAGTTATAAATGACAGCTATCGTCCAAAAATATACTGAAGTAAGGCTGCCAAGAGGACTTGAAAGCGGGGCAGAATTGCAGGAAACCGATTTCAGGAGGTAGGCTGGAATTGCATTGAAAGCATAGGAAAAGAGGCAGAACGTCCACAATGATGCACTTGGCCAAAAAGGGCGTATGCGTTTTTTCCTGAATATATTCAGGAAAAAACGCATACGCCCTTTTTGGCCAACCAAGCAAGCTTGCAAAGGAAATCTGCACTACAATGAAGTCTCACTTCCCCCCGGTCAAAAGGGCCATCTGAAAAAAGTGTAAAATCCAGAAAGGCAGGACAGGCCATGGAGAACTGGGAGCCTTGTTATGCTGATGGGCGGGATGTAAATTGCCAACAGACACTCGGGAGAAGTGTATGGTGTTTCCTGAAACATCTAAACAACAAAGCAACAGAGCCTAGGGCACTTCCACTTATGGTCCTATAGCTTAGGGAAATTAAAATCAAAAAGACACAGCCACCCCAAAGTTTGGGACGCCTCTGTTTACAAGAACCTCGTTTACAGTACAAGTTCAACATCGCAGAAAGTGAAAAATGGATAAAAAACTTGTGGTACTTACGTACAATGCAGTATCACTCAGCAATGAAATTTATGTCATCAGGCCCGTAGCAGCATAATGAGTGGATTCAGGTACGATGATTCTAACTGAAATAAGTCACACAGAAAAAGAAACATCATAAGATATCACTAATACACGGAATGTAAACTTGGCTACACAGGAACTGAATTCCAAAACAGAACAGGGTCTCAAATTTAGAAAACCAACTTATGCTTGCTTAAGGGGAAAGGTGAGTTGGGGTGCTGCATAAAACCAGAGATTGAAATGAGCCCAGATAAAGTTCCTTAAGCCAAAAATGGAATAGACAAGAGCTACTCCTTGCTCAACGAAATGGACTCAACACCGCATATTAAACGCCTAAGAATATACCTGACTAGTAAGTATCTTAAAACCTATGGATTGCTATGTCTCCAAAAGAGAATCAAGCGTGTGTACAGGGGCATAAACGCAGCAGTGATAGGATTGGAGAGGTTCGGTGAGCAAATGAAGACCCTTTGAAGTCATATTGCATGGTACCCATTCCACGGGTCTCAACTCTCCAGGTTTAAGGTATTCTTCCTTCAGCTAAAACATGCATGTGGAACCCAGAGTATGATCAACCATGTGAACGGGAGACGTGTTCAAATATGTCTCAGTTTTCCTCCCCTGGTACTCGGGTGCAACATTCCAGACGCTTTACTAACACTCTCCCCACTTGGAGAGTCAGCGCCTTTAACTTCCTGTTTGGCCCAGTTTGCAATTTCTGCGGAAGATGAACAGGAATAGGGAGAACCAATGAGAGACTAGCTGGAGGTGTCTGGACGGGCAAATTTAACTCTCATTTCCCACCAGGAAGAGGAAATAACCAAAGGCTCAGCGTGCCGTGCCGGAACCAGATTAGGGCCTGAAGCCATCCTGCGGTGTTGCGGCCAGGTCACAAGAAAGCGAGTTGAAGAAAGGAGCTCAGGGGCACTGTAATTCACAAACCTGCAGAGTTATAAATGACAGCTATCGTCCAAAAATATACTGAAGTAAGGCTGCCAAGAGGACTTGAAAGCGGGGCAGAATTGCAGGAAACCGATTTCAGGAGGTAGACTGGAATTGCATTGAAAGCATAGGAAAAGAGGCAGAACGTCCACAATGATGCACTTGGCCAAAAAGGGCGTATGCGTTTTTTCCTGAATATATTCAGGAAAAAACGCATACGCCCTTTTTGGCCAACCAAGCAAGCTTGCAAAGGAAATCTGCACTACAATGAAGTCTCACTTCCCCCCGGTCAAAAGGGCCATCTGAAAAAAGTGTAAAATCCAGAAAGGCAGGACAGGCCATGGAGAACTGGGAGCCTTGTTATGCTGATGGGCGGGATGTAAATTGCCAACAGACACTCGGGAGAAGTGTATGGTGTTTCCTGAAACATCTAAAAAACAAAGCAACAGAGCCTAGGGCACTTCCACTTATGGTCCTATAGCTTAGGGAAATTAAAATCAAAAAGACACAGCCACCCCAAAGTTTGGGACGCCTCTGTTTACAAGAACCTCGTTTACAGTACAAGTTCAACATCGCAGAAAGTGAAAAATGGATAAAGAAGTTGTGGTATTTACTTACAAAGCAATATCACTCAGCAATGAAATCTATGTCATCAGGCCCTTAGCAGCACAATGAGTGGATTCAGGTATGATGATTCTAACTGAAATAAGTCACACAGAAAAAGAAACATCATAAGATATCAGTAATACACGGAATGTAAACTTGGCTACACAGGAACTGAATTACAGAACAGAACAGGGTCTCAAATTTAGAAAACCAACTTATGCTTGCTTAAGGGTAAAGGTGTGTTGGGGTGCTGCATAAAACCAGAGATTGAAACGAGCACAGATAAAGTTCCTTAAGCCAAATATGGAATAGACAAG
The DNA here is from genome assembly GCF_963455315.2 of Globicephala melas. Taxonomy (NCBI): domain Eukaryota; kingdom Metazoa; phylum Chordata; class Mammalia; order Artiodactyla; family Delphinidae; genus Globicephala; species Globicephala melas. Next base: position 441,995 of record NW_027207284.1, read on the forward strand.
AGCTACTCCTTGCTCAACGAAATGGACTCAACACCGCATATTAAACGCCTAAGAATGTACCTGACTAGTAAGTATCTTAAAACCTATGGATTGCTATGTCTCCGAAAGAGAATCAAGCATGTGTACAGGGGCATAAACGCAGCAGTGATAGGATTGGAGAGGTTCGGTGAGCAAATGAAGACCCTTTGAAGTCATATTGCATGGTACCCATTCCACGGGTTTCAACTACCCAGGTTTAAGGTATTCTTCCTTCAGCTAAAACATGCATGTGGAACCTAGAGTATGATCAACCATGTGATCGGGAGACGTGTTCAAATATGTCTCAGTTTTCGTACCCTGGTACTCGGGTGCAACATTCCAGACGCTTTACTAACACTCTCCCGACTTGGAGAGTCCATCCCTTTAATCTCCTGTTTGGCCCAGTTTGCAATTTCTGCGGAAGATGAACAGGAATAGCGAGAACCAACGAGAGACTAGCTGGAGGTGTCTGGACGGGCAAATTTAACTCTCATTTCCCACCAGAAAGAGGAATTAACCAAAGGCTCAGCGTGCCGTGCCGGAACCAGATTAGGGCCTGAAGCCATCCTGCGGTGTTGCGGCCAGCTCAAAAGAAAGCGAGTTGAAGAAAGGAGCTCAGGGGCACTGTAATTCACAAACCTGCAGAGTTATAAATGACAGCTATCGTCCAAAAATATACTGAAGTAAGGCTGCCAAGAGGACTTGAAAGCGGGGCAGAATTGCAGGAAACCGATTTCAGGAGGTAGACTGGAATTGCATTGAAAGCATAGGAAAAGAGGCAGAACGTCCACAATGATGCACTTGGCCAAAAAGGGCGTATGCGTTTTTTCCTGAATATATTCAGGAAAAAACGCATACGCCCTTTTTGGCCAACCAAGCAAGCTTGCAAAGGAAATCTGCACTACAATGAAGTCTCACTTCCCCCCGGTCAAAAGGGCCATCTGAAAAAAGTGTAAAATCCAGAAAGGCAGGACAGGCCATGGAGAACTGGGAGCCTTGTTATGCTGATGGGCGGGATGTAAATTGCCAACAGACACTCGGGAGAAGTGTATGGTGTTTCCTGAAACATCTAAAAAACAAAGCAACAGAGCCTAGGGCACTTCCACTTATGGTCCTATAGCTTAGGGAAATTAAAATCAAAAAGACACAGCCACCCCAAAGTTTGGGACGCCTCTGTTTACAAGAACCTCGTTTACAGTACAAGTTCAACATCGCAGAAAGTGAAAAATGGATAAAGAAGTTGTGGTATTTACTTACAAAGCAATATCACTCAGCAATGAAATCTATGTCATCAGGCCCTTAGCAGCACAATGAGTGGATTCAGGTATGATGATTCTAACTGAAATAAGTCACACAGAAAAAGAAACATCATAAGATATCAGTAATACACGGAATGTAAACTTGGCTACACAGGAACTGAATTACAGAACAGAACAGGGTCTCAAATTTAGAAAACCAACTTATGCTTGCTTAAGGGTAAAGGTGTGTTGGGGTGCTGCATAAAACCAGAGATTGAAACGAGCACAGATAAAGTTCCTTAAGCCAAATATGGAATAGACAAGAGCTACTCCTTGCTCAACGAAATGGACTCAACACCGCATATTAAACGCCTAAGAATGTACCTGACTAGTAAGTATCTTAAAACCTATGGATTGCTATGTCTCCGAAAGAGAATCAAGCATGTGTACAGGGGCATAAACGCAGCAGTGATAGGATTGGAGAGGTTCGGTGAGCAAATGAAGACCCTTTGAAGTCATATTGCATGGTACCCATTCCACGGGTTTCAACTACCCAGGTTTAAGGTATTCTTCCTTCAGCTAAAACATGCATGTGGAACCTAGAGTATGATCAACCATGTGATCGGGAGACGTGTTCAAATATGTCTCAGTTTTCGTACCCTGGTACTCGGGTGCAACATTCCAGACGCTTTACTAACACTCTCCCGACTTGGAGAGTCCGTCCCTTTAATCTCCTGTTTGGCCCAGTTTGCAATTTCTGCGGAAGATGAACAGGAATAGCGAGAACCAACGAGAGACTAGCTGGAGGTGTCTGGACGGGCAAATTTAACTCTCATTTCCCACCAGAAAGAGGAATTAACCAAAGGCTCAGCGTGCCGTGCCGGAACCAGATTAGGGCCTGAAGCCATCCTGCGGTGTTGCGGCCAGCTCAAAAGAAAGCGAGTTGAAGAAAGGAGCTCAGGGGCACTGTAATTCACAAACCTGCAGAGTTATAAATGACAGCTATCGTCCAAAAATATACTGAAGTAAGGCTGCCAAGAGGACTTGAAAGCGGGGCAGAATTGCAGGAAACCGATTTCAGGAGGTAGACTGGAATTGCATTGAAAGCATAGGAAAAGAGGCAGAACGTCCACAATGATGCACTTGGCCAAAAAGGGCGTATGCGTTTTTTCCTGAATATATTCAGGAAAAAACGCATACGCCCTTTTTGGCCAACCAAGCAAGCTTGCAAAGGAAATCTGCACTACAATGAAGTCTCACTTCCCCCCGGTCAAAAGGGCCATCTGAAAAAAGTGTAAAATCCAGAAAGGCAGGACAGGCCATGGAGAACTGGGAGCCTTGTTATGCTGATGGGCGGGATGTAAATTGCCAACAGACACTCGGGAGAAGTGTATGGTGTTTCCTGAAACATCTAAAAAACAAAGCAACAGAGCCTAGGGCACTTCCACTTATGGTCCTATAGCTTAGGGAAATTAAAATCAAAAAGACACAGCCACCCCAAAGTTTGGGACGCCTCTGTTTACAAGAACCTCGTTTACAGTAGAAGTTCAACATCGCAGAAAGTGAAAAATGGATAAAGAAGTTGTGGTATTTACTTACAAAGCAATATCACTCAGCAATGAAATCTATGTCATCAGGCCCTTAGCAGCACAATGAGTGGATTCAGGTATGATGATTCTAACTGAAATAAGTCACACAGAAAAAGAAACATCATAAGGTATCAGTAATACACGGAATGTAAACTTGGCTACACAGGAACTGAATTACAGAACAGAACAGGGTCTCAAATTTAGAAAACCAACTTATGCTTGCTTAAGGGTAAAGGTGTGTTGGGGTGCTGCATAAAACCAGAGATTGAAACGAGCACAGATAAAGTTCCTTAAGCCAAATATGGAATAGACAAGAGCTACTCCTTGCTCAACGAAATGGACTCAACACCGCATATTAAACGCCTAAGAATGTACCTGACTAGTAAGTATCTTAAAACCTATGGATTGCTATGTCTCCGAAAGAGAATCAAGCATGTGTACAGGGGCATAAACGCAGCAGTGATAGGATTGGAGAGGTTCGGTGAGCAAATGAAGACCCTTTGAAGTCATATTGCATGGTACCCATTCCACGGGTTTCAACTACCCAGGTTTAAGGTATTCTTCCTTCAGCTAAAACATGCATGTGGAACCTAGAGTATGATCAACCATGTGAACGGGAGACGTGTTCAAATATGTCTCAGTTTTCGTACCCTGGTACTAGGGTGTAACATTCCAGACGCTTTACTAACACTCTCCCGACTTGGAGAGTCCGTCCCTTTAATCTCCTGTTTGGCCCAGTTTGCAATTTCTGCGGAAGATGAACAGGAATAGCGAGAACCAATGAGAGACTAGCTGGAGGTGTCTGGACGGGCAAATTTAACTCTCATTTCCCACCAGAAAGAGGAATTAACCAAAGGCTCAGCGTGCCGTGCCGGAACCAGATTAGGGCCTGAAGCCATCCTGCGGTGTTGCGGCCAGGTCACAAGAAAGCGAGTTGAAGAAAGGAGCTCAGGGGCACTGTAATTCACAAACCTGCAGAGTTATAAATGACAGCTATCGTCCAAAAATATACTGAAGTAAGGCTGCCAAGAGGACTTGAAAGCGGGGCAGAATTGCAGGAAACCGATTTCAGGAGGTAGACTGGAATTGCATTGAAAGCATAGGAAAAGAGGCAGAACGTCCACAATGATGCACTTGGCCAAAAAGGGCGTATGCGTTTTTTCCTGAATATATTCAGGAAAAAACGCATACGCCCTTTTTGGCCAACCAAGCAAGCTTGCAAAGGAAATCTGCACTACAATGAAGTCTCACTTCCCCCCGGTCAAAAGGGCCATCTGAAAAAAGTGTAAAATCCAGAAAGGCAGGACAGGCCATGGAGAACTGAGAGCCTTGTTATGCTGATGGGCGGGATGTAAATTGCCAACAGACACTCGGGAGAAGTGTATGGTGTTTCCTGAAACATCTAAAAAACAAAGCAACAGAGCCTAGGGCACTTCCACTTATGGTCCTATAGCTTAGGGAAATTAAAATCAAAAAGACACAGCCACCCCAAAGTTTGGGACGCCTCTGTTTACAAGAACCTCGTTTACAGTACAAGTTCAACATCGCAGAAAGTGAAAAATGGATAAAGAAGTTGTGGTATTTACTTACAAAGCAATATCACTCAGCAATGAAATCTATGTCATCAGGCACTTAGCAGCACAATGAGTGGATTCAGGTATGATGATTCTAACTGAAATAAGTCACACAGTAAAAGAAACATCATAAGATATCAGTAATACACGGAATGTAAACTTGGCTACACAGGAACTGAATTACAGAACAGAACAGGGTCTCAAATTTAGAAAACCAACTTATGCTTGCTTAAGGGGAAAGGAGAGTTGGGGTGCTGCATAAAACCAGAGATTGAAACGAGCACAGATAAAGTTCCTTAAGCCAAATATGGAATAGACAAGAGCTACTCCTTGCTCAACGAAATGGACTCAACACCGCATATTAAACGCCTAAGAATGTACCTGACTAGTAAGTATCTTAAAACCTATGGATTGCTATGTCTCCGAAAGAGAATCAAGCATGTGTACAGGGGCATAAACGCAGCAGTGATAGGATTGGAGAGGTTCGGTGAGCAAATGAAGACCCTTTGAAGTCATATTGCATGGTACCCATTCCACGGGTTTCAACAACCCAGGTTTAAGGTATTCTTCCTTCAGCTAAAACATGCATGTGGAGCCTAGAGTATAATCAACCGTGTGAACGGGAGACGTGTTCAAATATGTCTCAGTTTTCCTCCCCTGGTACTCGGGTGCAACATTCCAGACGCTTTACTAACACTCTCCCGACTTGGAGAGTCCGTCCCTTTAATCTCCTGTTTGGCCCAGTTTGCAATTTCTGCGGAAGATGAACAGGAATAGGGAGAACCAATGAGAGACTAGCTGGAGGTGTCTGGACGGGCAAATTTAACTCTCATTTCCCACCAGGAAGAGGAAATAACCAAAGGCTCAGCGTGCCGTGCCGGAACCAGATTAGGGCCTGAAGCCATCCTGCGGTGTTGCGGCCAGCTCAAAAGAAAGCGAGTTGAAGAAAGGAGCTCAGGGGCACTGTAATTCACAAACCTGCAGAGTTATAAATGACAGCTATCGTCCAAAAATATACTGAAGTAAGGCTGCCAAGAGGACTTGAAAGCGGGGCAGAATTGCAGGAAACCGATTTCAGGAGGTAGACTGGAATTGCATTGAAAGCATAGGAAAAGAGGCAGAACGTCCACAATGATGCACTTGGCCAAAAAGGGCGTATGCGTTTTTTCCTGAATATATTCAGGAAAAAACGCATATGCACTTTTTGACCAACCAAGCAAGCTTGCAAAGGAAATCTGCACTACAATGAAGTCTCACTTCCCCCCAGTCAAAAGGGCCATCTGAAAAAAGTGTAAAATCCAGAAAGGCAGGACAGGCCATGGAGAACTGGGAGCCTTGTTATGCTGATGGGCGGGATGTAAATTGCCAACAGACACTCGGGAGAAGTGTATGGTGTTTCCTGAAACATCTAAAAAACAAAGCAACAGAGCCTAGGGCACTTCCACTTATGGTCCTATAGCTTAGGGAAATTAAAATCAAAAAGACACAGCCACCCCAAAGTTTGGGACGCCTCTGTTTACAAGAACCTCGTTTACCGTACAAGTTCAATATCACAGAAAGTGAAAAATGGATAAAAAACTTGTGGTACTTACGTACAATGCAGTATCACTCAGCAATGAAATTTATGTCATCAGGCCCGTAGCAGCATAATGAGTGGATTCAGGTACGATGATTCTAACTGAAATAAGTCACACAGAAAAAGAAACATCATAAGATATCAGTAATACACGGAATGTAAACTTGGCTACACAGGAACTGAATTACAAAACAGAACAGGGTCTCAAATTTAGAAAACCAACTTATGCTTGCTTAAGGGGAAAGGTGAGTTGGGGTGCTGCATAAAACCAGAGATTGAAATGAGCACAGATAAAGTTCCTTAAGCCAAATATGGAATAGACAAGAGCTACTCCTTGCTCAACGAAATGGACTCAACACCGCATATTAAACGCCTAAGAATGTACCTGACTAGTAAGTATCTTAAAACCTATGGATTGCTATGTCTCCAAAAGAGAATCAAGCATGTGTACAGGGGCATAAACGCAGCAGTGATAGGATTGGAGAGGTTCGGTGAGCAAATGAAGACCCTTTGAAGTCATATTGCATGGTACCCATTCCACGGGTCTCAACTCTCCAGGTTTAAGGTATTCTTCCTTCAGCTAAAACATGCATGTGGAACCCAGAGTATGATCAACCATGTGAACGGGAGACGTGTTCAAATATGTCTCAGTTTTCCTCCCCTGGTACTCGGGTGCAACATTCCAGACGCTTTACTAACACTCTCCCTACTTGCAGAGTCAGCGCCTTTAACTTCCTGTTTGGCCCAGTTTACAATTTCTGCGGAAGATGAACAGGAATAGGGAGAACCAATGAGAGACTAGCTGGAGGTGTCTGGACGGGAAAATTTAACTCTCATTTCCCACCAGGAAGAGGAAATAACCAAAGGCTCAGCGTGCCGTGCCGGAACCAGATTAGGGCCTGAAGCCATCCTGCGGTGTTGCGGCCAGCTCAAAAGAAAGCGAGTTGAAGAAAGGAGCTCAGGGGCACTGTAATTCACAAACCTGCAGAGTTATAAATGACAGCTATCGTCCAAAAATATACTGAAGTAAGGCTGCCAAGAGGACTTGAAAGCGGGGCAGAATTGCAGGAAACCGATTTCAGGAGGTAGACTGGAATTGCATTGAAAGCATAGGAAAAGAGGCAGAACGTCCACAATGATGCACTTGGCCAAAAAGGGCGTATGCGTTTTTTCCTGAATATATTCAGGAAAAAACGCATATGCCCTTTTTGACCAACCAAGCAAGCTTGCAAAGGAAATCTGCACTACAATGAAGTCTCACTTCCCCCCAGTCAAAAGGGCCATCTGAAAAAAGTGTAAACTCCAGAAAGGCAGGACAGGCCATGGAGAACTGGGAGCCTTGTTATGCTGATGGGCGGGATGTAAATTGCCAACAGACACTCGGGAGAAGTGTATGGTGTTTCCTGAAACATCTAAAAAACAAAGCAACAGAGCCTAGGGCACTTCCACTTATGGTCCTATAGCTTAGGGAAATTAAAATCAAAAAGACACAGCCACCCCAAAGTTTGGGACGCCTCTGTTTACAAGAACCTCGTTTACCGTACAAGTTCAATATCACAGAAAGTGAAAAATGGATAAAAAACTTGTGGTACTTACGTACAATGCAGTATCACTCAGCAATGAAATTTATGTCATCAGGCCCGTAGCAGCATAATGAGTGGATTCAGGTACGATGATTCTAACTGAAATAAGTCACACAGAAAAAGAAACATCATAAGATATCAGTAATACACGGAATGTAAACTTGGCTACACAGGAACTGAATTACAAAACAGAACAGGGTCTCAAATTTAGAAAACCAACTTATGCTTGCTTAAGGGGAAAGGTGAGTTGGGGTGCTGCATAAAACCAGAGATTGAAATGAGCACAGATAAAGTTCCTTAAGCCAAATATGGAATAGACAAGAGCTACTCCTTGCTCAACGAAATGGACTCAACACCGCATATTAAACGCCTAAGAATGTACCTGACTAGTAAGTATCTTAAAACCTATGGATTGCTATGTCTCCAAAAGAGAATCAAGCGTGTGTACAGGGGCATAAACGCAGCAGTGATAGGATTGGAGAGGTTCGGTGAGCAAATGAAGACCCTTTGAAGTCATATTGCATGGTACCCATTCCACGGGTCTCAACTCTCCAGGTTTAAGGTATTCTTCCTTCAGCTAAAACATGCATGTGGAACCCAGAGTATGATCAACCATGTGAACGGGAGACGTGTTCAAATATGTCTCAGTTTTCCTCCCCTGGTACTCGGGTGCAACATTCCAGACGCTTTACTAACACTCTCCCCACTTGGAGAGTCAGCGCCTTTAACTTCCTGTTTGGCCCAGTTTGCAATTTCTGCGGAAGATGAACAGGAATAGGGAGAACCAATGAGAGACTAGCTGGAGGTGTCTGGACGGGCAAATTTAACTCTCATTTCCCACCAGGAAGAGGAAATAACCAAAGGCTCAGCGTGCCGTGCCGGAACCAGATTAGGGCCTGAAGCCATCCTGCGGTGTTGCGGCCAGGTCACAAGAAAGCGAGTTGAAGAAAGGAGCTCAGGGGCACTGTAATTCACAAACCTGCAGAGTTATAAATGACAGCTATCGTCCAAAAATATACTGAAGTAAGGCTGCCAAGAGGACTTGAAAGCGGGGCAGAATTGCAGGAAACCGATTTCAGGAGGTAGACTGGAATTGCATTGAAAGCATAGGAAAAGAGGCAGAACGTCCACAATGATGCACTTGGCCAAAAAGGGCGTATGCGTTTTTTCCTGAATATATTCAGGAAAAAACGCATACGCCCTTTTTGGCCAACCAAGCAAGCTTGCAAAGGAAATCTGCACTACAATGAAGTCTCACTTCCCCCCGGTCAAAAGGGCCATCTGAAAAAAGTGTAAAATCCAGAAAGGCAGGACAGGCCATGGAGAACTGGGAGCCTTGTTATGCTGATGGGCGGGATGTAAATTGCCAACAGACACTCGGGAGAAGTGTATGGTGTTTCCTGAAACATCTAAAAAACAAAGCAACAGAGCCTAGGGCACTTCCACTTATGGTCCTATAGCTTAGGGAAATTAAAATCAAAAAGACACAGCCACCCCAAAGTTTGGGACGCCTCTGTTTACAAGAACCTCGTTTACAGTACAAGTTCAACATCGCAGAAAGTGAAAAATGGATAAAGAAGTTGTGGTATTTACTTACAAAGCAATATCACTCAGCAATGAAATCTATGTCATCAGGCCCTTAGCAGCACAATGAGTGGATTCAGGTATGATGATTCTAACTGAAATAAGTCACACAGAAAAAGAAACATCATAAGATATCAGTAATACACGGAATGTAAACTTGGCTACACAGGAACTGAATTACAGAACAGAACAGGGTCTCAAATTTAGAAAACCAACTTATGCTTGCTTAAGGGTAAAGGTGTGTTGGGGTGCTGCATAAAACCAGAGATTGAAACGAGCACAGATAAAGTTCCTTAAGCCAAATATGGAATAGACAAGAGCTACTCCTTGCTCAACGAAATGGACTCAACACCGCATATTAAACGCCTAAGAATATACCTGACTAGTAAGTATCTTAAAACCTATGGATTGCTATGTCTCCGAAAGAGAATCAAGCATGTGTACAGGGGCATAAACGCAGCAGTGATAGGATTGGAGAGGTTCGGTGAGCAAATGAAGACCCTTTGAAGTCATATTGCATGGTACCCATTCCACGGGTTTCAACTACCCAGGTTTAAGGTATTCTTCCTTCAGCTAAAACATGCATGTGGAACCTAGAGTATGATCAACCATGTGATCGGGAGACGTGTTCAAATATGTCTCAGTTTTCGTACCCTGGTACTCGGGTGCAACATTCCAGACGCTTTACTAACACTCTCCCGACTTGGAGAGTCCATCCCTTTAATCTCCTGTTTGGCCCAGTTTGCAATTTCTGCGGAAGATGAACAGGAATAGCGAGAACCAACGAGAGACTAGCTGGAGGTGTCTGGACGGGCAAATTTAACTCTCATTTCCCACCAGAAAGAGGAATTAACCAAAGGCTCAGCGTGCCGTGCCGGAACCAGATTAGGGCCTGAAGCCATCCTGCGGTGTTGCGGCCAGGTCACAAGAAAGCGAGTTGAAGAAAGGAGCTCAGGGGCACTGTAATTCACAAACCTGCAGAGTTATAAATGACAGCTATCGTCCAAAAATATACTGAAGTAAGGCTGCCAAGAGGACTTGAAAGCGGGGCAGAATTGCAGGAAACCGATTTCAGGAGGTAGACTGGAATTGCATTGAAAGCATAGGAAAAGAGGCAGAACGTCCACAATGATGCACTTGGCCAAAAAGGGCGTATGCGTTTTTTCCTGAATATATTCAGGAAAAAACGCATACGCCCTTTTTGGCCAACCAAGCAAGCTTGCAAAGGAAATCTGCACTACAATGAAGTCTCACTTCCCCCCGGTCAAAAGGGCCATCTGAAAAAAGTGTAAAATCCAGAAAGGCAGGACAGGCCATGGAGAACTGGGAGCCTTGTTATGCTGATGGGCGGGATGTAAATTGCCAACAGACACTCGGGAGAAGTGTATGGTGTTTCCTGAAACATCTAAACAACAAAGCAACAGAGCCTAGGGCACTTCCACTTATGGTCCTATAGCTTAGGGAAATTAAAATCAAAAAGACACAGCCACCCCAAAGTTTGGGACGCCTCTGTTTACAAGAACCTCGTTTACAGTACAAGTTCAACATCGCAGAAAGTGAAAAATGGATAAAAAACTTGTGGTACTTACGTACAATGCAGTATCACTCAGCAATGAAATTTATGTCATCAGGCCCGTAGCAGCATAATGAGTGGATTCAGGTACGATGATTCTAACTGAAATAAGTCACACAGAAAAAGAAACATCATAAGATATCAGTAATACACGGAATGTAAACTTGGCTACACAGGAACTGAATTCCAAAACAGAACAGGGTCTCAAATTTAGAAAACCAACTTATGCTTGCTTAAGGGGAAAGGTGAGTTGGGGTGCTGCATAAAACCAGAGATTGAAATGAGCCCAGATAAAGTTCCTTAAGCCAAAAATGGAATAGACAAGAGCTACTCCTTGCTCAACGAAATGGACTCAACACCGCATATTAAACGCCTAAGAATGTACCTGACTAGTAAGTATCTTAAAACCTATGGATTGCTATGTCTCCAAAAGAGAATCAAGCGTGTGTACAGGGGCATAAACGCAGCAGTGATAGGATTGGAGAGATTCGGTGAGCAAATGAAGACCCTTTGAAGTCATATTGCATGGTACCCATTCCACGGGTCTCAACTCTCCAGGTTTAAGGTATTCTTCCTTCAGCTAAAACATGCATGTGGAACCCAGAGTATGATCAACCATGTGAACGGGAGACGTGTTCAAATATGTCTCAGTTTTCCTCCCCTGGTACTCGGGTGCAACATTCCAGACGCTTTACTAACACTCTCCCCACTTGGAGAGTCAGCGCCTTTAACTTCCTGTTTGGCCCAGTTTGCAATTTCTGCGGAAGATGAACAGGAATAGGGAGAACCAATGAGAGACTAGCTGGAGGTGTCTGGACGGGCAAATTTAACTCTCATTTCCCACCAGGAAGAGGAAATAACCAAAGGCTCAGCGTGCCGTGCCGGAACCAGATTAGGGCCTGAAGCCATCCTGCGGTGTTGCGGCCAGGTCACAAGAAAGCGAGTTGAAGAAAGGAGCTCAGGGGCACTGTAATTCACAAACCTGCAGAGTTATAAATGACAGCTATCGTCCAAAAATATACTGAAGTAAGGCTGCCAAGAGGACTTGAAAGCGGGGCAGAATTGCAGGAAACCGATTTCAGGAGGTAGACTGGAATTGCATTGAAAGCATAGGAAAAGAGGCAGAACGTCCACAATGATGCACTTGGCCAAAAAGGGCGTATGCGTTTTTTCCTGAATATATTCAGGAAAAAACGCATACGCCCTTTTTGGCCAACCAAGCAAGCTTGCAAAGGAAATCTGCACTACAATGAAGTCTCACTTCCCCCCGGTCAAAAGGGCCATCTGAAAAAAGTGTAAAATCCAGAAAGGCAGGACAGGCCATGGAGAACTGGGAGCCTTGTTATGCTGATGGGCGGGATGTAAATTGCCAACAGACACTCGGGAGAAGTGTATGGTGTTTCCTGAAACATCTAAAAAACAAAGCAACAGAGCCTAGGGCACTTCCACTTATGGTCCTATAGCTTAGGGAAATTAAAATCAAAAAGACACAGCCACCCCAAAGTTTGGAACGCCTCTGTTTACAAGAACCTCGTTTACAGTACAAGTTCAACATCGCAGAAAGTGAAAAATGGATAAAGAAGTTGTGGTATTTACTTACAAAGCAATATCACTCAGCAATGAAATCTATGTCATCAGGCCCTTAGCAGCACAATGAGTGGATTCAGGTATGATGATTCTAACTGAAATAAGTCACACAGAAAAAGAAACATCATAAGATATCAGTAATACACGGAATGTAAACTTGGCTACACAGGAACTGAATTACAGAACAGAACAGGGTCTCAAATTTAGAAAACCAACTTATGCTTGCTTAAGGGTAAAGGTGTGTTGGGGTGCTGCATAAAACCAGAGATTGAAACGAGCACAGATAAAGTTCCTTAAGCCAAATATGGAATAGACAAGAGCTACTCCTTGCTCAACGAAATGGACTCAACACCGCATATTAAACGCCTAAGAATATACCTGACTAGTAAGTATCTTAAAACCTATGGATTGCTATGTCTCCGAAAGAGAATCAAGCATGTGTACAGGGGCATAAACGCAGCAGTGATAGGATTGGAGAGGTTCGGTGAGCAAATGAAGACCCTTTGAAGTCATATTGCATGGTACCCATTCCACGGGTTTCAACTACCCAGGTTTAAGGTATTCTTCCTTCAGCTAAAACATGCATGTGGAACCTAGAGTATGATCAACCATGTGATCGGGAGACGTGTTCAAATATGTCTCAGTTTTCGTACCCTGGTACTCGGGTGCAACATTCCAGACGCTTTACTAACACTCTCCCGACTTGGAGAGTCCATCCCTTTAATCTCCTGTTTGGCCCAGTTTGCAATTTCTGCGGAAGATGAACAGGAATAGCGAGAACCAACGAGAGACTAGCTGGAGGTGTCTGGACGGGCAAATTTAACTCTCATTTCCCACCAGAAAGAGGAATTAACCAAAGGCTCAGCGTGCCGTGCCGGAACCAGATTAGGGCCTGAAGCCATCCTGCGGTGTTGCGGCCAGCTCAAAAGAAAGCGAGTTGAAGAAAGGAGCTCAGGGGCACTGTAATTCACAAACCTGCAGAGTTATAAATGACAGCTATCGTCCAAAAATATACTGAAGTAAGGCTGCCAAGAGGACTTGAAAGCGGGGCAGAATTGCAGGAAACCGATTTCAGGAGGTAGACTGGAATTGCATTGAAAGCATAGGAAAAGAGGCAGAACGTCCACAATGATGCACTTGGCCAAAAAGGGCGTATGCGTTTTTTCCTGAATATATTCAGGAAAAAACGCATACGCCCTTTTTGGCCAACCAAGCAAGCTTGCAAAGGAAATCTGCACTACAATGAAGTCTCACTTCCCCCCGGTCAAAAGGGCCATCTGAAAAAAGTGTAAAATCCAGAAAGGCAGGACAGGCCATGGAGAACTGGGAGCCTTGTTATGCTGATGGGCGGGATGTAAATTGCCAACAGACACTTGGGAGAAGTGTATGGTGTTTCCTGAAACATCTAAAAAACAAAGCAACAGAGCCTAGGGCACTTCCACTTATGGTCCTATAGCTTAGGGAAATTAAAATCAAAAAGACACAGCCACCCCAAAGTTTGGGACGCCTCTGTTTACAAGAACCTCGTTTACAGTACAAGTTCAACATCGCAGAAAGTGAAAAATGGATAAAGAAGTTGTGGTATTTACTTACAAAGCAATATCACTCAGCAATGAAATCTATGTCATCAGGCCCTTAGCAGCACAATGAGTGGATTCAGGTATGATGATTCTAACTGAAATAAGTCACACAGAAAAAGAAACATCATAAGATATCAGTAATACACGGAATGTAAACTTGGCTACACAGGAACTGAATTCCAAAACAGAACAGGGTCTCAAATTTAGAAAACCAACTTATGCTTGCTTAAGGGTAAAGGTGTGTTGGGGTGCTGCATAAAACCAGAGATTGAAACGAGCACAGATAAAGTTCCTTAAGCCAAATATGGAATAGACAAGAGCTACTCCTTGCTCAACAAAATGGACTCAACACCGCATATTAAACGCCTAAGAATGTACCTGACTAGTAAGTATCTTAAAACCTATGGATTGCTATGTCTCCGAAAGAGAATCAAGCATGTGTACAGGGGCATAAACGCAGCAGTGATAGGATTGGAGAGGTTCGGTGAGCAAATGAAGACCCTTTGAAGTCATATTGCATGGTACCCATTCCACGGGTTTCAACTACCCAGGTTTAAGGTATTCTTCCTTCAGCTAAAACATGCATGTGGAACCTAGAGTATGATCAACCATGTGAACGGGAGACGTGTTCAAATATGTCTCAGTTTTCGTACCCTGGTACTAGGGTGTAACATTCCAGACGCTTTACTAACACTCTCCCGACTTGGAGAGTCCGTCCCTTTAATCTCCTGTTTGGCCCAGTTTGCAATTTCTGCGGAAGATGAACAGGAATAGCGAGAACCAATGAGAGACTAGCTGGAGGTGTCTGGACGGGCAAATTTAACTCTCATTTCCCACCAGAAAGAGGAATTAACCAAAGGCTCAGCGTGCCGTGCCGGAACCAGATTAGGGCCTGAAGCCATCCTGCGGTGTTGCGGCCAGGTCACAAGAAAGCGAGTTGAAGAAAGGAGCTCAGGGGCACTGTAATTCACAAACCTGCAGAGTTATAAATGACAGCTATCGTCCAAAAATATACTGAAGTAAGGCTGCCAAGAGGACTTGAAAGCGGGGCAGAATTGCAGGAAACCGATTTCAGGAGGTAGACTGGAATTGCATTGAAAGCATAGGAAAAGAGGCAGAACGTCCACAATGATGCACTTGGCCAAAAAGGGCGTATGCGTTTTTTCCTGAATATATTCAGGAAAAAACGCATACGCCCTTTTTGGCCAACCAAGCAAGCTTGCAAAGGAAATCTGCACTACAATGAAGTCTCACTTCCCCCCGGTCAAAAGGGCCATCTGAAAAAAGTGTAAAATCCAGAAAGGCAGGACAGGCCATGGAGAACTGAGAGCCTTGTTATGCTGATGGGCGGGATGTAAATTGCCAACAGACACTCGGGAGAAGTGTATGGTGTTTCCTGAAACATCTAAAAAACAAAGCAACAGAGCCTAGGGCACTTCCACTTATGGTCCTATAGCTTAGGGAAATTAAAATCAAAAAGACACAGCCACCCCAAAGTTTGGGACGCCTCTGTTTACAAGAACCTCGTTTACCGTACAAGTTCAATATCACAGAAAGTGAAAAATGGATAAGGAACTTGTGGTACTTACGTACAATGCAGTATCACTCAGCAATGAAATCTATGTCATCAGGCCCGTAGCAGCATAATGAGTGGATTCAGGTACGATGATTCTCACTGAAATAAGTCACACAGAAAAAGAAACATTATAAGATATCACTAATACACGGAATGTAAACTTGGCTACACAGGAACTGAATTCCAAAACAGAACAGGGTCTCAAATTTAGAAAACCAACTTATGCTTGCTTAAGGGGAAAGGTGAGTTGGGGTGCTGCATAAAACCAGAGATTGAAATGAGCACAGATAAAGTTCCTTAAGCCAAATATGGACTAGACAAGAGCTACTCCTTGCTCAACGAAATGGACTCAACACCCCATATTAAACGCCTAAGAATGTACCTGACTAGTAAGTATCTTAAAACCTATGGATTGCTATGTCTCCGAAAGAGAATCAAACATGTGTACAGGGGCATAAACGCAGCAGTGATAGGATTGGAGAGGTTCGGTGAGCAAATGAAGACCCTTTGAAGTCATATTGCATGGTACCCATTCCACGGGTTTCAACTACCCAGGTTTAAGGTATTCTTCCTTCAGCTAAAACATGCATGTGGAACCTAGAGTATGATCAACCATGTGATCGGGAGACGTGTTCAAATATGTCTCAGTTTTCGTACCCTGGTACTCGGGTGCAACATTCCAGACGCTTTACTAACACTCTCCCGACTTGGAGAGTCTGTCCCTTTAACCTCCTGTTTGGCACAGTTTGCAATTTCTGCGGAAGATGAACAGGAATAGCGAGAACCAATGAGAGACTAGCTGGAGGTGTCTGGACGGGCAAATTTAACTCTCATTTCCCACCAGGAATAGGAATTAACCAAAGGCTCAGCGTGCCGTGCCGGAACCAGATTAGGGCCTGAAGCCATCCTGCGGTGTTGCGGCCAGCTCAAAAGAAAGCGAGTTGAAGAAAGGAGCTCAGGGGCACTGTAATTCACAAACCTGCAGAGTTATAAATGACAGCTATCGTCCAAAAATATACTGAAGTAAGGCTGCCAAGAGGACTTGAAAGCGGGGCAGAATTGCAGGAAACCGATTTCAGGAGGTAGACTGGAATTGCATTGAAAGCATAGGAAAAGAGGCAGAACGTCCACAATGATGCACTTGGCCAAAAAGGGCGTATGCGTTTTTTCCTGAATATATTCAGGAAAAAACGCATACGCCCTTTTTGGCCAACCAAGCAAGCTTGCAAAGGAAATCTGCACTACAATGAAGTCTCACTTCCCCCCGGTCAAAAGGGCCATGTGAAAAAAGTGTAAAATCCAGAAAGGCAGGACAGGCCATGGAGAACTGGGAGCCTTGTTATGCTGATGGGCGGGATGTAAATTGCCAACAGACACTCGGGAGAAGTGTATGGTGTTTCCTGAAACATCTAAAAAACAAAACAACAGAGCCTAGGGCACTTCCACTTATGGTCCTATAGCTTAGGGAAATTAAAATCAAAAAGACACAGCCACCCCAAAGTTTGGGACGCCTCTGTTTACAAGAACCTCGTTTACAGTACAAGTTCAACATCGCAGAAAGTGAAAAATGGATAAAGAAGTTGTGGTATTTACTTACAAAGCAATATCACTCAGCAATGAAATCTATGTCATCAGGCCCTTAGCAGCACAATGAGTGGATTCAGGTATGATGATTCTAACTGAAATAAGTCACACAGTAAAAGAAACATCATAAGATATCAGTAATACACGGAATGTAAACTTGGCTACACAGGAACTGAATTACAGAACAGAACAGGGTCTCAAATTTAGAAAACCAACTTATGCTTGCTTAAGGGGAAAGGAGAGTTGGGGTGCTGCATAAAACCAGAGATTGAAACGAGCACAGATAAAGTTCCTTAAGCCAAATATGGAATAGACAAGAGCTACTCCTTGCTCAACGAAATGGACTCAACACCGCATATTAAACGCCTAAGAATGTACCTGACTAGTAAGTATCTTAAAACCTATGGATTGCTATGTCTCCGAAAGAGAATCAAGCATGTGTACAGGGGCATAAACGCAGCAGTGATAGGATTGGAGAGGTTCGGTGAGCAAATGAAAACCCTTTGAAGTCATATTGCATGGTACCCATTCCACGGGTCTCAACTCTCCAGGTTTAAGGTATTCTTCCTTCAGCTAAAACATGCATGTGGAACCCAGAGTATGTCAACCATGTGAACGGGAGACGTGTTCAAATATGTCTCAGTTTTCCTCCCCTGGTACTCGGGTGCAACATTCCAGACGCTTTACTAACACTCTCCCGACTTGGAGAGTCCGTCCCTTTAATCTCCTGTTTGGCCCAGTTTGCAATTTCTGCGGAAGATGAACAGGAATAGGGAGAACCAATGAGAGACTAGCTGGAGGTGTCTGGACGGGCAAATTTAACTCTCATTTCCCACCAGGAAGAGGAAATAACCAAAGGCTCAGCGTGCCGTGCCGGAACCAGATTAGGGCCTGAAGCCATCCTGCGGTGTTGCGGCCAGCTCAAAAGAAAGGGAGTTGAAGAAAGGAGCTCAGGGGCACTGTAATTCACAAACCTGCAGAGTTATAAATGACAGCTATCGTCCAAAAATATACTGAAGTAAGGCTGCCAAGAGGACTTGAAAGCGGGGCAGAATTGCAGGAAACCGATTTCAGGAGGTAGACTGGAATTGCATTGAAAGCATAGGAAAAGAGGCAGAACGTCCACAATGATGCACTTGGCCAAAAAGGGCGTATGCGTTTTTTCCTGAATATATTCAGGAAAAAACGCATACGCCCTTTTTGGCCAACCAAGCAAGCTTGCAAAGGAAATCTGCACTACAATGAAGTCTCACTTCCCCCCGGTCAAAAGGGCCATCTGAAAAAAGTGTAAAATCCAGAAAGGCAGGACAGGCCATGGAGAACTGGGAGCCTTGTTATGCTGATGGGCGGGATGTAAATTGCCAACAGACACTCGGGAGAAGTGTATGGTGTTTCCTGAAACATCTAAAAAACAAAACAACAGAGCCTAGGGCACTTCCACTTATGGTCCTATAGCTTAGGGAAATTAAAATCAAAAAGACACAGCCACCCCAAAGTTTGGGACGCCTCTGTTTACAAGAACCTCGTTTACAGTACAAGTTCAACATCGCAGAAAGTGAAAAATGGATAAAGAAGTTGTGGTATTTACTTACAAAGCAATATCACTCAGCAATGAAATCTATGTCATCAGGCCCTTAGCAGCACAATGAGTGGATTCAGGTATGATGATTCTAACTGAAATAAGTCACACAGAAAAAGAAACATCATAAGATATCAGTAATACACGGAATGTAAACTTGGCTACACAGGAACTGAATTACAGAACAGAACAGGGTCTCAAATTTAGAAAACCAACTTATGCTTGCTTAAGGGTAAAGGTGTGTTGGGGTGCTGCATAAAACCAGAGATTGAAACGAGCACAGATAAAGTTCCTTAAGCCAAATATGGAATAGACAAGAGCTACTCCTTGCTCAACGAAATGGACTCAACACCGCATATTAAACGCCTAAGAATATACCTGACTAGTAAGTATCTTAAAACCTATGGATTGCTATGTCTCCGAAAGAGAATCAAGCATGTGTACAGGGGCATAAACGCAGCAGTGATAGGATTGGAGAGGTTCGGTGAGCAAATGAAGACCCTTTGAAGTCATATTGCATGGTACCCATTCCACGGGTTTCAACTACCCAGGTTTAAGGTATTCTTCCTTCAGCTAAAACATGCATGTGGAACCTAGAGTATGATCAACCATGTGATCGGGAGACGTGTTCAAATATGTCTCAGTTTTCGTACCCTGGTACTCGGGTGCAACATTCCAGACGCTTTACTAACACTCTCCCGACTTGGAGAGTCCATCCCTTTAATCTCCTGTTTGGCCCAGTTTGCAATTTCTGCGGAAGATGAACAGGAATAGCGAGAACCAACGAGAGACTAGCTGGAGGTGTCTGGACGGGCAAATTTAACTCTCATTTCCCACCAGAAAGAGGAATTAACCAAAGGCTCAGCGTGCCGTGCCGGAACCAGATTAGGGCCTGAAGCCATCCTGCGGTGTTGCGGCCAGCTCAAAAGAAAGCGAGTTGAAGAAAGGAGCTCAGGGGCACTGTAATTCACAAACCTGCAGAGTTATAAATGACAGCTATCGTCCAAAAATATACTGAAGTAAGGCTGCCAAGAGGACTTGAAAGCGGGACAGAATTGCAGGAAACCGATTTCAGGAGGTAGACTGGAATTGCATTGAAAGCATAGGAAAAGAGGCAGAACGTCCACAATGATGCACTTGGCCAAAAAGGGCGTATGCGTTTTTTCCTGAATATATTCAGGAAAAAACGCATACGCCCTTTTTGGCCAACCAAGCAAGCTTGCAAAGGAAATCTGCACTACAATGAAGTCTCACTTCCCCCCGGTCAAAAGGGCCATGTGAAAAAAGTGTAAAATCCAGAAAGGCAGGACAGGCCATGGAGAACTGGGAGCCTTGTTATGCTGATGGGCGGGATGTAAATTGCCAACAGACACTCGGGAGAAGTGTATGGTGTTTCCTGAAACATCTAAAAAACAAAGCAACAGAGCCTAGGGCACTTCCACTTATGGTCCTATAGCTTAGGGAAATTAAAATCAAAAAGACACAGCCACCCCAAAGTTTGGGACGCCTCTGTTTACAAGAACCTCGTTTACAGTACAAGTTCAACATCGCAGAAAGTGAAAAATGGATAAAGAAGTTGTGGTATTTACTTACAAAGCAATATCACTCAGCAATGAAATCTATGTCATCAGGCCCTTAGCAGCACAATGAGTGGATTCAGGTATGATGATTCTAACTGAAATAAGTCACACAGAAAAAGAAACATCATAAGATATCAGTAATACACGGAATGTAAACTTGGCTACACAGGAACTGAATTCCAAAACAGAACAGGGTCTCAAATTTAGAAAACCAACTTATGCTTGCTTAAGGGTAAAGGTGTGTTGGGGTGCTGCATAAAACCAGAGATTGAAACGAGCACAGATAAAGTTCCTTAAGCCAAATATGGAATAGACAAGAGCTACTCCTTGCTCAACGAAATGGACTCAACACCGCATATTAAACGCCTAAGAATGTACCTGACTAGTAAGTATCTTAAAACCTATGGATTGCTATGTCTCCGAAAGAGAATCAAGCATGTGTACAGGGGCATAAACGCAGCAGTGATAGGATTGGAGAGGTTCGGTGAGCAAATGAAGACCCTTTGAAGTCATATTGCATGGTACCCATTCCACGGGTTTCAACTACCCAGGTTTAAGGTATTCTTCCTTCAGCTAAAACATGCATGTGGAACCTAGAGTATGATCAACCATGTGAACGGGAGACGTGTTCAAATATGTCTCAGTTTTCGTACCCTGGTACTAGGGTGTAACATTCCAGACGCTTTACTAACACTCTCCCGACTTGGAGAGTCCGTCCCTTTAATCTCCTGTTTGGCCCAGTTTGCAATTTCTGCGGAAGATGAACAGGAATAGCGAGAACCAATGAGAGACTAGCTGGAGGTGTCTGGACGGGCAAATTTAACTCTCATTTCCCACCAGAAAGAGGAATTAACCAAAGGCTCAGCGTGCCGTGCCGGAACCAGATTAGGGCCTGAAGCCATCCTGCGGTGTTGCGGCCAGGTCACAAGAAAGCGAGTTGAAGAAAGGAGATCAGGGGCACTGTAATTCACAAACCTGCAGAGTTATAAATGACAGCTATCGTCCAAAAATATACTGAAGTAAGGCTGCCAAGAGGACTTGAAAGCGGGGCAGAATTGCAGGAAACCGATTTCAGGAGGTAGACTGGAATTGCATTGAAAGCATAGGAAAAGAGGCAGAACGTCCACAATGATGCACTTGGTCAAAAAGGGCGTATGCGTTTTTTCCTGAATATATTCAGGAAAAAACGCATACGCCCTTTTTGGCCAACCAAGCAAGCTTGCAAAGGAAATCTGCACTACAATGAAGTCTCACTTCCCCCCGGTCAAAAGGGCCATCTGAAAAAAGTGTAAAATCCAGAAAGGCAGGACAGGCCATGGAGAACTGAGAGCCTTGTTATGCTGATGGGCGGGATGTAAATTGCCAACAGACACTCGGGAGAAGTGTATGGTGTTTCCTGAAACATCTAAAAAACAAAGCAACAGAGCCTAGGGCACTTCCACTTATGGTCCTATAGCTTAGGGAAATTAAAATCAAAAAGACACAGCCACCCCAAAGTTTGGGACGCCTCTGTTTACAAGAACCTCGTTTACCGTACAAGTTCAATATCACAGAAAGTGAAAAATGGATAAGGAACTTGTGGTACTTACGTACAATGCAGTATCACTCAGCAATGAAATCTATGTCATCAGGCCCGTAGCAGCATAATGAGTGGATTCAGGTACGATGATTCTCACTGAAATAAGTCACACAGAAAAAGAAACATTATAAGATATCACTAATACACGGAATGTAAACTTGGCTACACAGGAACTGAATTCCAAAACAGAACAGGGTCTCAAATTTAGAAAACCAACTTATGCTTGCTTAAGGGGAAAGGTGAGTTGGGGTGCTGCATAAAACCAGAGATTGAAATGAGCACAGATAAAGTTCCTTAAGCCAAATATGGACTAGACAAGAGCTACTCCTTGCTCAACGAAATGGACTCAACACCCCATATTAAACGCCTAAGAATGTACCTGACTAGTAAGTATCTTAAAACCTATGGATTGCTATGTCTCCGAAAGAGAATCAAACATGTGTACAGGGGCATAAACGCAGCAGTGATAGGATTGGAGAGGTTCGGTGAGCAAATGAAGACCCTTTGAAGTCATATTGCATGGTACCCATTCCACGGGTTTCAACTACCCAGGTTTAAGGTATTCTTCCTTCAGCTAAAACATGCATGTGGAACCTAGAGTATGATCAACCATGTGATCGGGAGACGTGTTCAAATATGTCTCAGTTTTCGTACCCTGGTACTCGGGTGCAACATTCCAGACGCTTTACTAACACTCTCCCGACTTGGAGAGTCTGTCCCTTTAACCTCCTGTTTGGCCCAGTTTGCAATTTCTGCGGAAGATGAACAGGAATAGCGAGAACCAATGAGAGACTAGCTGGAGGTGTCTGGACGGGCAAATTTAACTCTCATTTCCCACCAGGAATAGGAATTAACCAAAGGCTCAGCGTGCCGTGCCGGAACCAGATTAGGGCCTGAAGCCATCCTGCGGTGTTGCGGCCAGGTCACAAGAAAGCGAGTTGAAGAAAGGAGCTCAGGGGCACTGTAATTCACAACCCTGCATAGTTATAAATGACAGCTATCGTCCGAAAATATACTGAAGTAAGGCTGCCAAGAGGACTTGATAGCGGGGCAGAATTGCAGGAAACCGATTTCAGGAGGTAGACTGGAATTGCATTGAAAGCATAGGAAAAGAGGCAGAACGTCCACAATGATGCACTTGGCCAAAAAGGGCGTATGCGTTTTTTCCTGAATATATTCAGGAAAAAACGCATACGCCCTTTTTGGCCAACCAAGCAAGCTTGCAAAGGAAATCTGCACTACAATGAAGTCTCACTTCCCCCCGGTCAAAAGGGCCATCTGAAAAAAGTGTAAAATCCAGAAAGGCAGGACAGGCCATGGAGAACTGGGAGCCTTGTTATGCTGATGGGCGGGATGTAAATTGCCAACAGACACTCGGGAGAAGTGTATGGTGTTTCCTGAAACATCTAAAAAACAAAGCAACAGAGCCTAGGGCACTTCCACTTATGGTCCTATAGCTTAGGGAAATTAAAATCAAAAAGACACAGCCACCCCAAAGTTTGGGACGCCTCTGTTTACAAGAACCTCGTTTACAGTACAAGTTCAACATCGCAGAAAGTGAAAAATGGATAAAGAAGTTGTGGTATTTACTTACAAAGCAATATCACTCAGCAATGAAATCTATGTCATCAGGCCCTTAGCAGCACAATGAGTGGATTCAGGTATGATGATTCTAACTGAAATAAGTCACACAGTAAAAGAAACATCATAAGATATCAGTAATACACGGAATGTAAACTTGGCTACACAGGAACTGAATTACAGAACAGAACAGGGTCTCAAATTTAGAAAACCAACTTATGCTTGCTTAAGGGGAAAGGAGAGTTGGGGTGCTGCATAAAACCAGAGATTGAAACGAGCACAGATAAAGTTCCTTAAGCCAAATATGGAATAGACAAGAGCTACTCCTTGCTCAACGAAATGGACTCAACACCGCATATTAAACGCCTAAGAATGTACCTGACTAGTAAGTATCTTAAAACCTATGGATTGCTATGTCTCCGAAAGAGAATCAAGCATGTGTACAGGGGCATAAACGCAGCAGTGATAGGATTGGAGAGGTTCGGTGAGCAAATGAAGACCCTTTGAAGTCATATTGCATGGTACCCATTCCACGGGTCTCAACTCTCCAGGTTTAAGGTATTCTTCCTTCAGCTAAAACATGCATGTGGAACCCAGAGTATGTCAACCATGTGAACGGGAGACGTGTTCAAATATGTCTCAGTTTTCCTCCCCTGGTACTCGGGTGCAACATTCCAGACGCTTTACTAACACTCTCCCGACTTGGAGAGTCCGTCCCTTTAATCTCCTGTTTGGCCCAGTTTGCAATTTCTGCGGAAGATGAACAGGAATAGGGAGAACCAATGAGAGACTAGCTGGAGGTGTCTGGACGGGCAAATTTAACTCTCATTTCCCACCAGGAAGAGGAAATAACCAAAGGCTCAGCGTGTCGTGCCGGAACCAGATTAGGGCCTGAAGCCATCCTGCGGTGTTGCGGCCAGCTCAAAAGAAAGCGAGTTGAAGAAAGGAGCTCAGGGGCACTGTAATTCACAAACCTGCAGAGTTATAAATGACAGCTATCGTCCAAAAATATACTGAAGTAAGGCTGCCAAGAGGACTTGAAAGCGGGGCAGAATTGCAGGAAACCGATTTCAGGAGGTAGACTGGAATTGCATTGAAAGCATAGGAAAAGAGGCAGAACGTCCACAATGATGCACTTGGCCAAAAAGGGCGTATGCGTTTTTTCCTGAATATATTCAGGAAAAAACGCATATGCCCTTTTTGACCAACCAAGCAAGCTTGCAAAGGAAATCTGCACTACAATGAAGTCTCACTTCCCCCCGGTCAAAAGGGCCATCTGAAAAAAGTGTAAAATCCAGAAAGGCAGGACAGGCCATGGAGAACTGGGAGCCTTGTTATGCTGATGGGCGGGATGTAAATTGCCAACAGACACTCGGGAGAAGTGTATGGTGTTTCCTGAAACATCTAAAAAACAAAGCAACAGAGCCTAGGGCACTTCCACTTATGGTCCTATAGCTTAGGGAAATTAAAATCAAAAAGACACAGCCACCCCAAAGTTTGGGACGCCTCTGTTTACAAGAACCTCGTTTACCGTACAAGTTCAATATCACAGAAAGTGAAAAATGGATAAAAAACTTGTGGTACTTACGTACAATGCAGTATCACTCAGCAATGAAATTTATGTCATCAGGCCCGTAGCAGCATAATGAGTGGATTCAGGTACGATGATTCTAACTGAAATAAGTCACACAGAAAAAGAAACATCATAAGATATCAGTAATACACGGAATGTAAACTTGGCTACACAGGAACTGAATTACAAAACAGAACAGGGTCTCAAATTTAGAAAACCAACTTATGCTTGCTTAAGGGGAAAGGTGAGTTGGGGTGCTGCATAAAACCAGAGATTGAAATGAGCACAGATAAAGTTCCTTAAGCCAAATATGGAATAGACAAGAGCTACTCCTTGCTCAACGAAATGGACTCAACACCGCATATTAAACGCCTAAGAATGTACCTGACTAGTAAGTATCTTAAAACCTATGGATTGCTATGTCTCCAAAAGAGAATCAAGCATGTGTACAGGGGCATAAACGCAGCAGTGATAGGATTGGAGAGGTTCGGTGAGCAAATGAAGACCCTTTGAAGTCATATTGCATGGTACCCATTCCACGGGTCTCAACTCTCCAGGTTTAAGGTATTCTTCCTTCAGCTAAAACATGCATGTGGAACCCAGAGTATGTCAACCATGTGAACGGGAGACGTGTTCAAATATGTCTCAGTTTTCCTCCCCTGGTACTCGGGTGCAACATTCCAGACGCTTTACTAACACTCTCCCTACTTGCAGAGTCAGCGCCTTTAACTTCCTGTTTGGCCCAGTTTGCAATTTCTGCGGAAGATGAACAGGAATAGGGAGAACCAACGAGAGACTAGCTGGAGGTGTCTGGACGGGCAAATTTAACTCTCATTTCCCACCAGGAATAGGAAATAACCAAAGGCTCAGCGTGCCGTGCCGGAACCAGATTAGGGCCTGAAGCCATCCTGCGGTGTTGCGGCCAGCTCAAAAGAAAGCGAGTTGAAGAAAGGAGCTCAGGGGCACTGTAATTCACAAACCTGCAGAGTTATAAATGACAGCTATCGTCCAAAAATATACTGAAGTAAGGCTGCCAAGAGGACTTGAAAGCGGGGCAGAATTGCAGGAAACCGATTTCAGGAGGTAGACTGGAATTGCATTGAAAGCATAGGAAAAGAGGCAGAACGTCCACAATGATGCACTTGGCCAAAAAGGGCGTATGCGTTTTTTCCTGAATATATTCAGGAAAAAACGCATACGCCCTTTTTGGCCAACCAAGCAAGCTTGCAAAGGAAATCTGCACTACAATGAAGTCTCACTTCCCCCCAGTCAAAAGGGCCATCTGAAAAAAGTGTAAAATCCAGAAAGGCAGGACAGGCCATGGAGAACTGGGAGCCTTGTTATGCTGATGGGCGGGATGTAAATTGCCAACAGACACTCGGGAGAAGTGTATGGTGTTTCCTGAAACATCTAAAAAACAAAGCAACAGAGCCTAGGGCACTTCCACTTATGGTCCTATAGCTTAGGGAAATTAAAATCAAAAAGACACAGCCACCCCAAAGTTTGGGACGCCTCTGTTTACAAGAACCTCGTTTACAGTACAAGTTCAACATCGCAGAAAGTGAAAAATGGATAAAGAAGTTGTGGTATTTACTTACAAAGCAATATCACTCAGCAATGAAATCTATGTCATCAGGCCCTTAGCAGCACAATGAGTGGATTCAGGTATGATGATTCTAACTGAAATAAGTCACACAGTAAAAGAAACATCATAAGATATCACTAATACACGGAATGTAAACTTGGCTACACAGGAACTGAATTACAGAACAGAACAGGGTCTCAAATTTAGAAAACCAACTTATGCTTGCTTAAGGGGAAAGGTGAGTTGGGGTGCTACATAAAACCAGAGATTGAAACGAGCACAGATAAAGTTCCTTAAGCCAAATATGGAATAGACAAGAGCTACTCCTTGCTCAACGAAATGGACTCAACACCGCATATTAAACGCCTAAGAATGTACCTGACTAGTAAGTATCTTAAAACCTATGGATTGCTATGTCTCCGAAAGAGAATCAAGCATGTGTACAGGGGCATAAACGCAGCAGTGATAGGATTGGAGAGGTTCGGTGAGCAAATGAAGACCCTTTGAAGTCATATTGCATGGTACCCATTCCACGGGTTTCAACAACCCAGGTTTAAGGTATTCTTCCTTCAGCTAAAACATGCATGTGGAACCTAGATTATGATCAACCATGTGAACGGGAGACGTGTTCAAATATGTCTCAGTTTTCGTACCCTGGTACTCGGGTGCAACATTCCAGACGCTTTACTAACACTCTCCCGACTTGGAGAGTCCGTCCCTTTAATCTCCTGTTTGGCCCAGTTTGCAATTTCTGCGGAAGATGAACAGGAATAGGGAGAACCAATGAGAGACTAGCTGGAGGTGTCTGGACGGGCAAATTTAACTCTCATTTCCCACCAGGAAGAGGAAATAACCAAAGGCTCAGCGTGCCGTGCCGGAACCAGATTAGGGCCTGAAGCCATCCTGCGGTGTTGCGGCCAGCTCAAAAGAAAGCGAGTTGAAGAAAGGAGCTCAGGGGCACTGTAATTCACAAACCTGCAGAGTTATAAATGACAGCTATCGTCCAAAAATATACTGAAGTAAGGCTGCCAAGAGGACTTGAAAGCGGGGCAGAATTGCAGGAAACCGATTTCAGGAGGTAGACTGGAATTGCATTGAAAGCATAGGAAAAGAGGCAGAACGTCCACAATGATGCACTTGGCCAAAAAGGGCGTATGCGTTTTTTCCTGAATATATTCAGGAAAAAACGCATACGCCCTTTTTGGCCAACCAAGCAAGCTTGCAAAGGAAATCTGCACTACAATGAAGTCTCACTTCCCCCCGGTCAAAAGGGCCATCTGAAAAAAGTGTAAAATCCAGAAAGGCAGGACAGGCCATGGAGAACTGGGAGCCTTGTTATGCTGATGGGCGGGATGTAAATTGCCAACAGACACTCGGGAGAAGTGTATGGTGTTTCCTGAAACATCTAAAAAACAAAGCAACAGAGCCTAGGGCACTTCCACTTATGGTCCTATAGCTTAGGGAAATTAAAATCAAAAAGACACAGCCACCCCAAAGTTTGGAACGCCTCTGTTTACAAGAACCTCGTTTACAGTACAAGTTCAACATCGCAGAAAGTGAAAAATGGATAAAGAAGTTGTGGTATTTACTTACAAAGCAATATCACTCAGCAATGAAATCTATGTCATCAGGCCCTTAGCAGCACAATGAGTGGATTCAGGTATGATGATTCTAACTGAAATAAGTCACACAGAAAAAGAAACATCATAAGATATCAGTAATACACGGAATGTAAACTTGGCTACACAGGAACTGAATTACAGAACAGAACAGGGTCTCAAATTTAGAAAACCAACTTATGCTTGCTTAAGGGTAAAGGTGAGTTGGGGTGCTGCATAAAACCAGAGATTGAAACGAGCACAGATAAAGTTCCTTAAGCCAAATATGGAATAGACAAGAGCTACTCCTTGCTCAACGAAATGGACTCAACACCGCATATTAAACGCCTAAGAATATACCTGACTAGTAAGTATCTTAAAACCTATGGATTGCTATGTCTCCGAAAGAGAATCAAGCATGTGTACAGGGGCATAAACGCAGCAGTGATAGGATTGGAGAGGTTCGGTGAGCAAATGAAGACCCTTTGAAGTCATATTGCATGGTACCCATTCCACGGGTTTCAACTACCCAGGTTTAAGGTATTCTTCCTTCAGCTAAAACATGCATGTGGAACCTAGAGTATGATCAACCATGTGATCGGGAGACGTGTTCAAATATGTCTCAGTTTTCGTACCCTGGTACTCGGGTGCAACATTCCAGACGCTTTACTAACACTCTCCCGACTTGGAGAGTCCGTCCCTTTAATCTCCTGTTTGGCCCAGTTTGCAATTTCTGCGGAAGATGAACAGGAATAGGGAGAACCAATGAGAGACTAGCTGGAGGTGTCTGGACGGGCAAATTTAACTCTCATTTCCCACCAGGAAGAGGAAATAACCAAAGGCTCAGCGTGCCGTGCCGGAACCAGATTAGGGCCTGAAGCCATCCTGCGGTGTTGCGGCCAGCTCAAAAGAAAGCGAGTTGAAGAAAGGAGCTCAGGGGCACTGTAATTCACAACCCTGCATAGTTATAAATGACAGCTATCGTCCAAAAATATACTGAAGTAAGGCTGCCAAGAGGACTTGAAAGCGGGGCAGAATTGCAGGAAACCGATTTCAGGAGGTAGACTGGAATTGCATTGAAAGCATAGGAAAAGAGGCAGAACGTCCACAATGATGCACTTGGCCAAAAAGGGCGTATGCGTTTTTTCCTGAATATATTCAGGAAAAAACGCATATGCCCTTTTTGACCAACCAAGCAAGCTTGCAAAGGAAATCTGCACTACAATGAAGTCTCACTTCCCCCCGGTCAAAAGGGCCATCTGAAAAAAGTGTAAAATCCAGAAAGGCAGGACAGGCAATGGAGAACTGGGAGCCTTGTTATGCTGATGGGCAGGATGTAAATTGCCAACAGACACTCGGGAGAAGTGTATGGTGTTTCCTGAAACATCTAAAAAACAAAGCAACAGAGCCTAGGGCACTTCCACTTATGGTCCTATAGCTTAGGGAAATTAAAATCAAAAAGACACAGCCACCCCAAAGTTTGGGACGCCTCTGTTTACAAGAACCTCGTTTACCGTACAAGTTCAATATCACAGAAAGTGAAAAATGGATAAAGAACTTGTGGTACTTACGTACAATGCAGTATCACTCAGCAATGAAATCTATGTCATCAGGCCCGTAGCAGCATAATGAGTGGATTCAGGTACGATGATTCTCACTGAAATAAGTCACACAGAAAAAGAAACATCATAAGATATCAGTAATACACGGAATGTAAACTTGGCTATACAGGAACTGAATTCCAAAACAGAACAGGGTCTCAAATTTAGAAAACCAACTTATGCTTGCTTAAGGGGAAAGGTGAGTTGGGGTGCTGCATAAAACCAGAGATTGAAATGAGCACAGATAAAGTTCCTTAAGCCAAATATGGACTAGACAAGAGCTACTCCTTGCTCAACGAAATGGACTCACCACCCCATATTAAACGCCTAAGAATGTACCTGACTAGTAAGTATCTTAAAACCTATGGATTGCTATGTCTCCAAAAGAGAATCAAGCGTGTGTACAGGGGCATAAACGCAGCAGTGATAGTATTGGAGAGGTTCGGTGAGCAAATGAAGACCCTTTGAAGTCATATTGCATGGTACCCATTCCACGGGTCTCAACTCTCCAGGTTTAAGGTATTCTTCCTTCAGCTAAAACATGCATGTGGAACCTAGAGTATGATCAACCATGTGATCGGGAGACGTGTTCAAATATGTCTCAGTTTTCGTACCCTGGTACTCGGGTGAAACATTCCAGACGCTTTACTAACACTCTCCCCACTTGGAGAGTCAGCGCCTTTAACCTCCTGTTTGGCCCAGTTTGCAATTTCTGTGGAAGATGAACAGGAATAGCGAGAACCAATGAGAGACTAGCTGGAGGTGTCTGGACGGGCAAATTTAACTCTCATTTCCCACCAGGAAGAGGAATTAACCAAAGGCTCAGCGTGCCGTGCCGGAACCAGATTAGGGCCTGAAGCCATCCTGCGGTGTTGCGGCCAGCTCAAAAGAAAGCGAGTTGAAGAAAGGAGCTCAGGGGCACTGTAATTCACAACCCTGCATAGTTATAAATGACAGCTATCGTCCAAAAATATACTGAAGTAAGGCTGCCAAGAGGACTTGAAAGCGGGGCAGAATTGCAGGAAACCGATTTCAGGAGGTAGACTGGAATTGCATTGAAAGCATAGGAAAAGAGGCAGAACGTCCACAATGATGCACTTGGCCAAAAAGGGCGTATGCGTTTTTTCCTGAATATATTCAGGAAAAAACGCATACGCCCTTTTTGGCCAACCAAGCAAGCTTGCAAAGGAAATCTGCACTACAATGAAGTCTCACTTCCCCCCGGTCAAAAGGGCCATCTGAAAAAAGTGTAAAATCCAGAAAGGCAGGACAGGCCATGGAGAACTGGGAGCCTTGTTATGCTGATGAGCGGGATGTAAATTGCCAACAGACACTCGGGAGAAGTGTATGGTGTTTCTTGAAACATCTAAAAAACAAAGCAACAGAGCCTAGGGCACTTCCACTTATGGTCCTATAGCTTAGGGAAATTAAAATCAAAAAGACACAGCCACCCCAAAGTTTGGGACGCCTCTGTTTACAAGAACCTCGTTTACAGTACAAGTTCAACATCGCAGAAAGTGAAAAATGGATAAAGAAGTTGTGGTATTTACTTACAAAGCAATATCACTCAGCAATGAAATCTATGTCATCAGGCCCTTAGCAGCACAATGAGTGGATTCAGGTATGATGATTCTAACTGAAATAAGTCACACAGTAAAAGAAACATCATAAGATATCAGTAATACACGGAATGTAAACTTGGCTACACAGGAACTGAATTACAGAACAGAACAGGGTCTCAAATTTAGAAAACCAACTTATGCTTGCTTAAGGGGAAAGGTGAGTTGGGGTGCTACATAAAACCAGAGATTGAAACGAGCACAGATAAAGTTCCTTAAGCCAAATATGGAATAGACAAGAGCTACTCCTTGCTCAACGAAATGGACTCAACACCGCATATTAAACGCCTAAGAATGTACCTGACTAGTAAGTATCTTAAAACCTATGGATTGCTATGTCTCCGAAAGAGAATCAAGCATGTGTACAGGGGCATAAACGCAGCAGTGATAGGATTGGAGAGGTTCGGTGAGCAAATGAAGACCCTTTGAAGTCATATTGCATGGTACCCATTCCACGGGTTTCAACAACCCAGGTTTAAGGTATTCTTCCTTCAGCTAAAACATGCATGTGGAACCTAGATTATGATCAACCATGTGAACGGGAGACGTGTTCAAATATGTCTCAGTTTTCGTACCCTGGTACTCGGGTGCAACATTCCAGACGCTTTACTAACACTCTCCCGACTTGGAGAGTCCGTCCCTTTAATCTCCTGTTTGGCCCAGTTTGCAATTTCTGCGGAAGATGAACAGGAATAGGGAGAACCAATGAGAGACTAGCTGGAGGTGTCTGGACGGGCAAATTTAACTCTCATTTCCCACCAGGAAGAGGAAATAACCAAAGGCTCAGCGTGCCGTGCCGGAACCAGATTAGGGCCTGAAGCCATCCTGCGGTGTTGCGGCCAGGTCACAAGAAAGCGAGTTGAAGAAAGGAGCTCAGGGGCACTGTAATTCACAAACCTGCAGAGTTATAAATGACAGCTATCGTCCAAAAATATACTGAAGTAAGGCTGCCAAGAGGACTTGAAAGCGGGGCAGAATTGCAGGAAACCGATTTCAGGAGGTAGACTGGAATTGCATTGAAAGCATAGGAAAAGAGGCAGAACGTCCACAATGATGCACTTGGCCAAAAAGGGCGTATGCGTTTTTTCCTGAATATATTCAGGAAAAAACGCATACGCCCTTTTTGGCCAACCAAGCAAGCTTGCAAAGGAAATCTGCACTACAATGAAGTCTCACTTCCCCCCGGTCAAAAGGGCCATCTGAAAAAAGTGTAAAATCCAGAAAGGCAGGACAGGCCATGGAGAACTGGGAGCCTTGTTATGCTGATGGGCGGGATGTAAATTGCCAACAGACACTCTGGAGAAGTGTATGGTGTTTCCTGAAACATCTAAAAAACAAAGCAACAGAGCCTAGGGCACTTCCACTTATGGTCCTATAGCTTAGGGAAATTAAAATCAAAAAGACACAGCCACCCCAAAGTTTGGAACGCCTCTGTTTACAAGAACCTCGTTTACAGTACAAGTTCAACATCGCAGAAAGTGAAAAATGGATAAAGAAGTTGTGGTATTTACTTACAAAGCAATATCACTCAGCAATGAAATCTATGTCATCAGGCCCTTAGCAGCACAATGAGTGGATTCAGGTATGATGATTCTAACTGAAATAAGTCACACAGAAAAAGAAACATCATAAGATATCAGTAATACACGGAATGTAAACTTGGCTACACAGGAACTGAATTACAGAACAGAACAGGGTCTCAAATTTAGAAAACCAACTTATGCTTGCTTAAGGGTAAAGGTGAGTTGGGGTGCTGCATAAAACCAGAGATTGAAACGAGCACAGATAAAGTTCCTTAAGCCAAATATGGAATAGACAAGAGCTACTCCTTGCTCAACGAAATGGACTCAACACCGCATATTAAACGCCTAAGAATATACCTGACTAGTAAGTATCTTAAAACCTATGGATTGCTATGTCTCCGAAAGAGAATCAAGCATGTGTACAGGGGCATAAACGCAGCAGTGATAGGATTGGAGAGGTTCGGTGAGCAAATGAAGACCCTTTGAAGTCATATTGCATGGTACCCATTCCACGGGTTTCAACTACCCAGGTTTAAGGTATTCTTCCTTCAGCTAAAACATGCATGTGGAACCTAGAGTATGATCAACCATGTGATCGGGAGACGTGTTCAAATATGTCTCAGTTTTCGTACCCTGGTACTCGGGTGCAACATTCCAGACGCTTTACTAACACTCTCCCGACTTGGAGAGTCCGTCCCTTTAATCTCCTGTTTGGCCCAGTTTGCAATTTCTGCGGAAGATGAACAGGAATAGGGAGAACCAATGAGAGACTAGCTGGAGGTGTCTGGACGGGCAAATTTAACTCTCATTTCCCACCAGGAAGAGGAAATAACCAAAGGCTCAGCGTGCCGTGCCGGAACCAGATTAGGGCCTGAAGCCATCCTGCGGTGTTGCGGCCAGCTCAAAAGAAAGCGAGTTGAAGAAAGGAGCTCAGGGGCACTGT
The DNA here is from genome assembly GCF_963455315.2 of Globicephala melas. Taxonomy (NCBI): domain Eukaryota; kingdom Metazoa; phylum Chordata; class Mammalia; order Artiodactyla; family Delphinidae; genus Globicephala; species Globicephala melas. The sequence goes on from NW_027207284.1 coordinate 475,818, forward strand.
AATTCACAACCCTGCATAGTTATAAATGACAGCTATCGTCCAAAAATATACTGAAGTAAGGCTGCCAAGAGGACTTGAAAGCGGGGCAGAATTGCAGGAAACCGATTTCAGGAGGTAGACTGGAATTGCATTGAAAGCATAGGAAAAGAGGCAGAACGTCCACAATGATGCACTTGGCCAAAAAGGGCGTATGCGTTTTTTCCTGAATATATTCAGGAAAAAACGCATATGCCCTTTTTGACCAACCAAGCAAGCTTGCAAAGGAAATCTGCACTACAATGAAGTCTCACTTCCCCCCGGTCAAAAGGGCCATCTGAAAAAAGTGTAAAATCCAGAAAGGCAGGACAGGCAATGGAGAACTGGGAGCCTTGTTATGCTGATGGGCAGGATGTAAATTGCCAACAGACACTCGGGAGAAGTGTATGGTGTTTCCTGAAACATCTAAAAAACAAAGCAACAGAGCCTAGGGCACTTCCACTTATGGTCCTATAGCTTAGGGAAATTAAAATCAAAAAGACACAGCCACCCCAAAGTTTGGGACGCCTCTGTTTACAAGAACCTCGTTTACCGTACAAGTTCAATATCACAGAAAGTGAAAAATGGATAAAGAACTTGTGGTACTTACGTACAATGCAGTATCACTCAGCAATGAAATCTATGTCATCAGGCCCGTAGCAGCATAATGAGTGGATTCAGGTACGATGATTCTCACTGAAATAAGTCACACAGAAAAAGAAACATCATAAGATATCAGTAATACACGGAATGTAAACTTGGCTATACAGGAACTGAATTCCAAAACAGAACAGGGTCTCAAATTTAGAAAACCAACTTATGCTTGCTTAAGGGGAAAGGTGAGTTGGGGTGCTGCATAAAACCAGAGATTGAAATGAGCACAGATAAAGTTCCTTAAGCCAAATATGGACTAGACAAGAGCTACTCCTTGCTCAACGAAATGGACTCACCACCCCATATTAAACGCCTAAGAATGTACCTGACTAGTAAGTATCTTAAAACCTATGGATTGCTATGTCTCCAAAAGAGAATCAAGCGTGTGTACAGGGGCATAAACGCAGCAGTGATAGTATTGGAGAGGTTCGGTGAGCAAATGAAGACCCTTTGAAGTCATATTGCATGGTACCCATTCCACGGGTCTCAACTCTCCAGGTTTAAGGTATTCTTCCTTCAGCTAAAACATGCATGTGGAACCCAGAGTATGATCAACCATGTGAACGGGAGACGTGTTCAAATATGTCTCAGTTTTCCTCCCCTGGTACTCGGGTGCAACATTCCAGACGCTTTACTAACACTCTCCCCACTTGGAGAGTCAGCGCCTTTAACTTCCTGTTTGGCCCAGTTTGCAATTTCTGCGGAAGATGAACAGGAATAGGGAACACCAATGAGAGACTAGCTGGAGGTGTCTGGACGGGCAAATTTAACTCTCATTTCCCACCAGGAAGAGGAAATAACCAAAGGCTCAGCGTGCCGTGCCGGAACCAGATTAGGGCCTGAAGCCATCCTGCGGTGTTGCGGCCAGCTCAAAAGAAAGTGAGTTGAAGAAAGGAGCTCAGGGGCACTGTAATTCACAAACCTGCAGAGTTATAAATGACAGCTATCGTCCAAAAATATACTGAAGTAAGGCTGCCAAGAGGACTTGAAAGCGGGGCAGAATTGCAGGAAACCGATTTCAGGAGGTAGACTGGAATTGCTTTGAAAGCATAGGAAAAGAGGCAGAACGTCCACAATGATGCACTTGGCCAAAAAGGGCGTATGCGTTTTTTCCTGAATATATTCAGGAAAAAACGCATACGCCCTTTTTGGCCAACCAAGCAAGCTTGCAAAGGAAATCTGCACTACAATGAAGTCTCACTTCCCCCCGGTCAAAAGGGCCATCTGAAAAAAGTGTAAAATCCAGAAAGGCAGGACAGGCCATGGAGAACTGGGAGCCTTGTTATGCTGATGGGCGGGATGTAAATTGCCAACAGACACTCGGGAGAAGTGTATGGTGTTTCCTGAAACATCTAAACAACAAAGCAACAGAGCCTAGGGCACTTCCACTTATGGTCCTATAGCTTAGGGAAATTAAAATCAAAAAGACACAGCCACCCCAAAGTTTGGGACGCCTCTGTTTACAAGAACCTCGTTTACCGTACAAGTTCAATATCACAGAAAGTGAAAAATGGATAAAGAACTTGTGGTACTTACGTACAATGCAGTATCACTCAGCAATGAAATCTATGTCATCAGGCCCGTAGCAGCATAATGAGTGGATTCAGGTACGATGATTCTCACTGAAATAAGTCACACAGAAAAAGAAACATCATAAGATATCAGTAATACACGGAATGTAAACTTGGCTACACAGGAACTGAATTCCAAAACAGAACAGGGTCTCAAATTTAGAAAACCAACTTATGCTTGCTTAAGGGGAAAGGTGAGTTGGGGTGCTGCATAAAACCAGAGATTGAAATGAGCACAGATAAAGTTCCTTAAGCCAAATATGGACTAGACAAGAGCTACTCCTTGCTCAACGAAATGGACTCAACACCCCATATTAAACGCCTAAGAATGTACCTGACTAGTAAGTATCTTAAAACCTATGGATTGCTATGTCTCCAAAAGAGAATCAAGCGTGTGTACAGGGGCATAAACGCAGCAGTGATAGGATTGGAGAGGTTCGGTGAGCAAATGAAGACCCTTTGAAGTCATATTGCATGGTACCCATTCCACGGGTCTCAACTCTCCAGGTTTAAGGTATTCTTCCTTCAGCTAAAACATGCATGTGGAACCCAGAGTATGATCAACCATGTGAACGGGAGACGTGTTCAAATATGTCTCAGTTTTCCTCCCCTGGTACTCGGGTGCAACATTCCAGACGCTTTACTAACACTCTCCCCACTTGGAGAGTCAGCGCCTTTAACTTCCTGTTTGGCCCAGTTTGCAATTTCTGCGGAAGATGAACAGGAATAGGGAACACCAATGAGAGACTAGCTGGAGGTGTCTGGACGGGCAAATTTAACTCTCATTTCCCACCAGGAAGAGGAAATAACCAAAGGCTCAGCGTGCCGTGCCGGAACCAGATTAGGGCCTGAAGCCATCCTGCGGTGTTGCGGCCAGCTCAAAAGAAAGCGAGTTGAAGAAAGGAGCTCAGGGGCACTGTAATTCACAAACCTGCAGAGTTATAAATGACAGCTATCGTCCAAAAATATACTGAAGTAAGGCTGCCAAGAGGACTTGAAAGCGGGGCAGAATTGCAGGAAACCGATTTCAGGAGGTAGACTGGAATTGCATTGAAAGCATAGGAAAAGAGGCAGAACGTCCACAATGATGCACTTGGCCAAAAAGGGCGTATACGTTTTTTCCTGAATATATTCAGGAAAAAACGCATACGCCCTTTTTGGCCAACCAAGCAAGCTTGCAAAGGAAATCTGCACTACAATGAAGTCTCACTTCCCCCCGGTCAAAAGGGCCATCTGAAAAAAGTGTAAAATCCAGAAAGGCAGGACAGGCCATGGAGAACTGGGAGCCTTGTTATGCTGATGGGCGGGATGTAAATTGCCAACAGACACTCGGGAGAAGTGTATGGTGTTTCCTGAAACATCTAAAAAACAAAGCAACAGAGCCTAGGGCACTTCCACTTATGGTCCTATAGCTTAGGGAAATTAAAATCAAAAAGACACAGCCACCCCAAAGTTTGGGACGCCTCTGTTTACAAGAACCTCGTTTACCGTACAAGTTCAATATCACAGAAAGTGAAAAATGGATAAAGAACTTGTGGTACTTACGTACAATGCAGTATCACTCAGCAATGAAATCTATGTCATCAGGCCCGTAGCAGCATAATGAGTGGATTCAGGTACGATGATTCTCACTGAAATAATTCACACAGAAAAAGAAACATCATAAGATATCACTAATACACGGAATGTAAACTTGGCTACACAGGAACTGAATTCCAAAACAGAACAGGGTCTCAAATTTAGAAAACCAACTTATGCTTGCTTAAGGGGAAAGGTGAGTTGGGGTGCTGCATAAAACCAGAGATTGAAATGAGCACAGATAAAGTTCTTTAAGCCAAATATGGACTAGACAAGAGCTACTCCTTGCTCAACGAAATAGACTCAACACCCCATATTAAACGCCTAAGAATGTACCTGACTAGTAAGTATCTTAAAACCTATGGATTGCTATGTCTCCAAAAGAGAATCAAGCGTGTGTACAGGGGCATAAACGCAGCAGTGATAGGATTGGAGAGGTTCAGTGAGCAAATGAAGACCCTTTGAAGTCATATTGCATGGTACCCATTCCACGGGTTTCAACTACCCAGGTTTAAGGTATTCTTCCTTCAGCTAAAACATGCATGTGGAACCTAGAGTATGATCAACCATGTGATCGGGAGACGTGTTCAAATATGTCTCAGTTTTCGTACCCTGGTACTCGGGTGCAACATTCCAGACGCTTTACTAACACTCTCCCGACTTGGAGAGTCCGGCCCTTTAATCTCCTGTTTGGCCCAGTTTGCAATTTCTGCGGAAGATGAACAGGAATAGGGAGAAGCAATGAGAGACTAGCTGGAGGTGTCTGGACGGGCAAATTTAACTCTCATTTCCCACCAGGAAGAGGAAATAACCAAAGGCTCAGCGTGCCGGGCCGGAACCAGATTAGGGCCTGAAGCCATCCTGCGGTGTTGCGGCCAGGTCACAAGAAAGCGAGTTGAAGAAAGGAGCTCAGGGGCACTGTAATTCACAAACCTGCAGAGTTATAAATGACAGCTATCGTCCAAAAATATACTGAAGTAAGGCTGCCAAGAGGACTCGAAAGCGGGGCAGAATTGCAGGAAACCGATTTCAGGAGGTAGACTGGAATTGCATTGAAAGCATAGGAAAAGAGGCAGAACGCCCACAATGATGCACTTGGCCAAAAAGGGCGTATGCGTTTTTTCCTGAATATATTCAGGAAAAAACGCATACGCCCTTTTTGGCCAACCAAGCAAGTTTGCAAAGGAAATCTGCACTACAATGAAGTCTCACTTCCCCCCGGTCAAAAGGGCCATCTGAAAAAAGTGTAAAATCCAGAAAGGCAGGACAGGCCATGGAGAACTGGGAGCCTTGTTATGCTGATGGGCGGGATGTAAATTGCCAACAGACACTCGGGAGAAGTGTATGGTGTTTCCTGAAACATCTAAAAAACAAAGCAACAGAGCCTAGGGCACTTCCACTTATGGTCCTATAGCTTAGGGAAATTAAAATCAAAAAGACACAGCCACCCCAAAGTTTGGGACGCCTCTGTTTACAAGAACCTCGTTTACAGTACAAGTTCAACATCGCAGAAAGTGAAAAATGGATAAAGAACTTGTGGTACTTACGTACAATGCAGTATCACTCATCAATGAAATCTATGTCATCAGGCCCGTAGCAGCATAATGAGTGGATTCAGGTACGATGATTCTCACTGAAATAAGTCACACAGAAAAAGAAACATCATAAGATATCAGTAATACACGGAATGTAAACTTGGCTACACAGGAACTGAATTCCAAAACAGAACAGGGTCTCAAATTTAGAAAACTAACTTATGCTTGCTTAAGGGGAAAGGTGAGTTGGGGTGCTGCATAAAACCAGAGATTGAAATGAGCACAGATAAAGTTCCTTAAGCCAAATATGGACTAGACAAGAGCTACTCCTTGCTCAACGAAATAGACTCAACACCCCATATTAAACGCCTAAGAATGTACCTGACTAGTAAGTATCTTAAAACCTATGGATTGCTATGTCTCCAAAAGAGAATCAAGCGTGTGTACAGGGGCATAAACGCAGCAGTGATAGGATTGGAGAGGTTCAGTGAGCAAATGAAGACCCTTTGAAGTCATATTGCATGGTACCCATTTCACGGGTTTCAACTACCCAGGTTTAAGGTATTCTTCCTTCAGCTAAAACATGCATGTGGAACCTAGAGTATGATCAACCATGTGATCGGGAGACGTGTTCAAATATGTCTCAGTTTTCGTACCCTGGTACTCGGGTGCAACATTCCAGACGCTTTACTAACACTCTCCCGACTTGGAGAGTCCGGCCCTTTAATCTCCTGTTTGGCCCAGTTTGCAATTTCTGCGGAAGATGAACAGGAATAGGGAGAAGCAATGAGAGACTAGCTGGAGGTGTCTGGACGGGCAAATTTAACTCTCATTTCCCACCAGGAAGAGGAAATAACCAAAGGCTCAGCGTGCCGGGCCGGAACCAGATTAGGGCCTGAAGCCATCCTGCGGTGTTGCGGCCAGGTCACAAGAAAGCGAGTTGAAGAAAGGAGCTCAGGGGCACTGTAATTCACAAACCTGCAGAGTTATAAATGACAGCTATCGTCCAAAAATATACTGAAGTAAGGCTGCCAAGAGGACTCGAAAGCGGGGCAGAATTGCAGGAAACCGATTTCAGGAGGTAGACTGGAATTGCATTGAAAGCATAGGAAAAGAGGCAGAACGCCCACAATGATGCACTTGGCCAAAAAGGGCGTATGCGTTTTTTCCTGAATATATTCAGGAAAAAACGCATACGCCCTTTTTGGCCAACCAAGGAAGTTTGCAAAGGAAATCTGCACTACAATGAAGTCTCACTTCCCCCCGGTCAAAAGGGCCATCTGAAAAAAGTGTAAAATCCAGAAAGGCAGGACAGGCCATGGAGAACTGGGAGCCTTGTTATGCTGATGGGCGGGATGTAAATTGCCAACAGACACTCGGGAGAAGTGTATGGTGTTTCCTGAAACATCTAAAAAACAAAGCAACAGAGCCTAGGGCACTTCCACTTATGGTCCTATAGCTTAGGGAAATTAAAATCAAAAAGACACAGCCACCCCAAAGTTTGGGACGCCTCTGTTTACAAGAACCTCGTTTACAGTACAAGTTCAACATCGCAGAAAGTGAAAAATGGATAAAGAACTTGTGGTACTTACGTACAATGCAGTATCACTCAGCAATGAAATCTATGTCATCAGGCCCGTAGCAGCATAATGAGTGGATTCAGGTACGATGATTCTCACTGAAATAAGTCACAGAGAAAAAGAAACATCATAAGATATCAGTAATACACGGAATGTAAACTTGGCTACACAGGAACTGAATTCCAAAACAGAACAGGGTCTCAAATTTAGAAAACTAACTTATGCTTGCTTAAGGGGAAAGGTGAGTTGGGGTGCTGCATAAAACCAGAGATTGAAATGAGCACAGATAAAGTTCCTTAAGCCAAATATGGACTAGACAAGAGCTACTCCTTGCTCAACGAAATGGACTCAACACCCCATATTAAACGCCTAAGAATGTACCTGACTAGTAGGTATCTTAAAACCTATGGATTGCTATGTCTCCAAAAGAGAATCAAGCGTGTGTACAGGGGCAAAAACGCAGCAGTGATAGGATTGGAGAGGTTCGGTGAGCAAATGAAGACCCTTTGAAGTCATATTGCATGGTACCCATTCCACGGGTCTCAACTCTCCAGGTTTAAGGTATTCTTCCTTCAGCTAAAACATGCATGTGGAACCCAGAGTATGATCAACCATGTGAACGGGAGACGTGTTCAAATATGTCTCAGTTTTCCTCCCCTGGTACTCGGGTGCAACATTCCAGATGCTTTACTAACACTCTCCCCACTTGGAGAGTCAGCGCCTTTAACCTCCTGTTTGGCCCAGTTTGCAATTTCTGTGGAAGATGAACAGGAATAGGGAACACCAATGAGAGACTAGCTGGAGGTGTCTGGACGGGCAAATTTAACTCTCATTTCCCACCAGGAAGAGGAAATAACCAAAGGCTCAGCGTGCCGTGCCGGAACCAGATTAGGGCCTGAAGCCATCCTGCGGTGTTGCGGCCAGCTCAAAAGAAAGCGAGTTGAAGAAAGGAGCTCAGGGGCACTGTAATTCACAAACCTGCAGAGTTATAAATGACAGCTATCGTCCAAAAATATACTGAAGTAAGGCTGCCAAGAGGACTCGAAAGCGGGGCAGAATTGCAGGAAACCGATTTCAGGAGGTAGACTGGAATTGCATTGAAAGCATAGGAAAAGAGGCAGAACGTCCACAATGATGCACTTGGCCAAAAAGGGCGTATGCGTTTTTTCCTGAATATATTCAGGAAAAAACGCATACGCCCTTTTTGGCCAACCAAGCAAGCTTGCAAAGGAAATCTGCACTACAATGAAGTCTCACATCCCCCCGGTCAAAAGGGCCATCTGAAAAAAGTGTAAAATCCAGAAAGGCAGGACAGGCCATGGAGAACTGGGAGCCTTGTTATGCTGATGGGCGGGATGTAAATTGCCAACAGACACTCGGGAGAAGTGTATGGTGTTTCCTGAAACATCTAAAAAACAAAGCAACAGAGCCTAGGGCACTTCCACTTATGGTCCTATAGATTAGGGAAATTAAAATCAAAAAGACACAGCCACCCCAAAGTTTGGGACGCCTCTGTTTACAAGAACCTCGTTTACCGTACAAGTTCAATATCACAGAAAGTGAAAAATGGATAAAGAAGGTGTGGTATTTACTTACGAAGCAATATCACTCAGCAATGAAATCTATGTCATCAGGCCCTTAGCAGCACAATGAGTGGATTCAGGTACGATGATTCTCACTGAAATAAGTCACACAGAAAAAGAAACATCATAAGATATCACTAATACACGGAATGTAAACTTGGCTACACAGGAACTGAATTCCAAAACAGAACAGGGTCTCAAATTTAGAAAACCAACTTATGCTTGCTTAAGGGGAAAGGTGAGTTGGGGTGCTGCATAAAACCAGAGATTGAAACGAGCACAGATAAAGTTCCTTAAGCCAAATATGGAATAGACAAGAGCTACTCCTTGCTCAACGAAATGGACTCAACACCCCATATTAAACGCCTAAGAATGTACCTGACTAGTAAGTATCTTAAAACCTATGGATTGCTATGTCTCCAAAAGAGAATCAAGCGTGTGTACAGGGGCATAAACGCAGCAGTGATAGGATTGGAGAGGTTCGGTGAGCAAATGAAGACCCTTTGAAGTCATATTGCATGGTACCCATTCCACGGGTCTCAACTCTCCAGGTTTAAGGTATTCTTCCTTCAGCTAAAACATGCATGTGGAACCCAGAGTATGATCAACCATGTGAACGGGAGACGTGTTCAAATATGTCTCAGTTTTCCTCCCCTGGTACTCGAGTGCAACATTCCAGACGCTTTACTAACACTCTCCCCACTTGGAGAGTCAGCGCCTTTAACCTCCTGTTTGGCCCAGTTTGCAATTTCTGCGGAAGATGAACAGGAATAGGGAACACCAATGAGAGACTAGCTGGAGGTGTCTGGACGGGCAAATTTAACTCTCATTTCCCACCAGGAAGAGGAAATAACCAAAGGCTCAGCGTGCCGTGCCGGAACCAGATTAGGGCCTGAAGCCATCCTGCGGTGTTGCGGCCAGGTCACAAGAAAGCGAGTTGAAGAAAGGAGCTCAGGGGCACTGTAATTCACAAACCTGCAGAGTTATAAATGACAGCTATCGTCCAAAAATATACTGAAGTAAGGCTGCCAAGAGGACTTGAAAGCGGGGCAGAATTGCAGGAAACCGATTTCAGGAGGTAGACTGGAATTGCATTGAAAGCATAGGAAAAGAGGCAGAACGTCCACAATGATGCACTTGGCCAAAAAGGGCGTATGCGTTTTTTCCTGAATATATTCAGGAAAAAACGCATACGCCCTTTTTGGCCAACCAAGCAAGCTTGCAAAGGAAATCTGCACTACAATGAAGTCTCACTTCCCCCCGGTCAAAAGCGCCATCTGAAAAAAGTGTAAAATCCAGAAAGGCAGGACAGGCCATGGAGAACTGGGAGCCTTGTTATGCTGATGGGCGGGATGTAAATTGCCAACAGACACTCGGGAGAAGTGTATGGTGTTTCCTGAAACATCTAAAAAACAAAGCAACAGAGCCTAGGGCACTTCCACTTATGGTCCTATAGCTTAGGGAAATTAAAATCAAAAAGACACAGCCACCCCAAAGTTTGGGACGCCTCTGCTTACAAGAACCTCGTTTACCGTACAAGTTCAATATCACAGAAAGTGAAAAATGGATAAAGAACTTGTGGTACTTACGTACAATGCAGTATCACTCAGCAATGAAATCTATGTCATCAGGCCCGTAGCAGCATAATGAGTGGATTCAGGTACGATGATTCTAACTGAAATAAGTCACACAGAAAAAGAAACATCATAAGATATCAGTAATACACGGAATGTAAACTTGGATACACAGGAACTGAATTCCAAAACAGAACAGGGTCTCAAATTTAGAAAACCAACTTATGCTTGCTTAAGGGGAAAGGTGAGTTGGGGTGCTGCATAAAACCAGAGATTGAAATGAGCACAGATAAAGTTCCTTAAGCCAAATATAGAATAGACAAGAGCTACTCCTTGCTCAACGAAATGGACTCAACACCCCATATTAAACGCCTAAGAATGTACCTGACTAGTAAGTATCTTAAAACCTATGGATTGCTATGTCTCCGAAAGAGAATCAAGCGTGTGTACAGGGGCATAAACGCAGCAGTGATAGGATTGGAGAGGTTCGGTGAACAAATGAAGACCCTTTGAAGTCATATTGCATGGTACCCATTCCACGGGTCTCAACTCTCCAGGTTTAAGGTATTCTTCCTTCAGCTAAAACATGCATGTGGAACCCAGAGTATGATCAACCGTGTGAACGGGAGACGTGTTCAAATATGTCTCAGTTTTCGTACCCTGGTACTCGGGTGCAACATTCCAGACGCTTTACTAACACTCTCCCCACTTGGAAAGTCAGCGCCTTTAACCTCCTGTTTGGCCCAGTTTGCAATTTCTGCGGAAGATGAACAGGAATAGGGAGAACCAATGAGAGACTAGCTGGAGGTGTCTGGACGGGCAAATTTAACTCTCATTTCCCACCAGGAAGAGGAAATAACCAAAGGCTCAGCGTGCCGTGCCGGAACCAGAGTAGTGCCTGAAGCCATCCTGCGGTGTTGCGGCCAGGTCACAAGAAAGCGAGTTGAAGAAAGGAGCTCAGGGGCACTGTAATTCACAAACCTGCAGAGTTATAAATGACAGCTATCGTCCAAAAATATACTGAAGTAAGGCTGCCAAGAGGACTTGAAAGCGGGGCAGAATTGCAGGAAACCGATTTCAGGAGGTAGACTGGAATTGCATTGAAAGCATAGGAAAAGAGGCAGAACGTCCACAATGATGCACTTGGCCAAAAAGGGCGTATGCGTTTTTTCCTGAATATATTCAGGAAAAAACGCATACGCCCTTTTTGGCCAACCAAGCAAGCTTGCAAAGGAAATCTGCACTACAATGAAGTCTCACTTCCCCCCGGTCAAAAGGGCCATCTGAAAAAAGTGTAAAATCCAGAAAGGCAGGACAGGCCATGGAGAACTGGGAGCCTTGTTATGCTGATGGGCGGGATGTAAATTGCCAACAGACACTCGGGAGAAGTGTATGGTGTTTCCTGAAACATCTAAACAACAAAGCAACAGAGCCTAGGGCACTTCCACTTAGGGTCCTATAGCTTAGGGAAATTAAAATCAAAAAGACACAGCCACCCCAAAGTTTGGGACGCCTCTGTTTACAAGAACCTCGTTTACCGTACAAGTTCAATATCACAGAAAGTGAAAAATGGATAAAGAACTTGTGGTACTTACGTACAATGCAGTATCACTCAGCAATGAAATCTATGTCATCAGGCCCGTAGCAGCATAATGAGTGGATTCAGGTACGATGATTCTCACTGAAATAAGTCACACAGAAAAAGAAACATCATAAGATATCAGTAATACACGGAATGTAAACTTGGCTACACAGGAACTGAATTCCAAAACAGAACAGGGTCTCAAATTTAGAAAACCAACTTATGCTTGCTTAAGGGGAAAGGTGAGTTGGGGTGCTGCATAAAACCAGAGATTGAAATGAGCACAGATAAAGTTCCTTAAGCCAAATATGGAATAGACAAGAGCTACTCCTTGCTCAACGAAATGGACTCAACACCCCATATTAAACGCCTAAGAATGTACCTGACTAGTAAGTATCTTAAAACCTATGGATTGCTATGTCTCCAAAAGAGAATCAAGCGTGTGTACAGGGGCATAAACGAAGCAGTGATAGGATTGGAGAGGTTCGGTGAGCAAATGAAGACCCTTTGAAGTCATATTGCATGGTACCCATTCCACGGGTCTCAACTCTCCAGGTTTAAGGTATTCTTCCTTCAGCTAAAACATGCATGTGGAACCCAGAGTATGATCAACCATGTGAACGGGAGACGTGTTCAAATATGTCTCAGTTTTCCTCCCCTGGTACTCGGGTGCAACATTCCAGACGCTTTACTAACACTCTCCCCACTTGGAGAGTCAGCGCCTTTAACCTCCTGTTTGGCCCAGTTTGCAATTTCTGCGGAAGATGAACAGGAATAGGGAACACCAATGAGAGACTAGCTGGAGGTGTCTGGACGGGCAAATTTAACTCTCATTTCCCACCAGGAAGAGGAAATAACCAAAGGCTCAGCGTGCCGTGCCGGAACCAGATTAGGGCCTGAAGCCATCCTGCGGTGTTGCAGCCAGCTCAAAAGAAAGCGAGTTGAAGAAAGGAGCTCAGGGGCACTGTAATTCACAAACCTGCAGAGTTATAAATGACAGCTATCGTCCAAAAATATACTGAAGTAAGGCTGCCAAGAGGACTTGAAAGCGGGGCAGAATTGCAGGAAACCGATTTCAGGAGGTAGACTGGAATTGCATTGAAAGCATAGGAAAAGAGGCAGAACGTCCACAATGATGCACTTGGCCAAAAAGGGCGTATGCGTTTTTTCCTGAATATATTCAGGAAAAAACGCATACGCCCTTTTTGGCCAACCAAGCAAGCTTGCAAAGGAAATCTGCACTACAATGAAGTCTCACTTCCCCCCGGTCAAAAGGGCCATCTGAAAAAAGTGTAAAATCCAGAAAGGCAGGACAGGCCATGGAGAACTGGGAGCCTTGTTATGCTGATGGGCGGGATGTAAATTGCCAACAGACACTCGGGAGAAGTGTATGGTGTTTCCTGAAACATCTAAAAAACAAAGCAACAGAGCCTAGGGCACTTCCACTTATGGTCCTATAGCTTAGGGAAATTAAAATCAAAAAGACACAGCCACCCCAAAGTTTGGGACGCCTCTGTTTACAAGAACCTCGTTTACCGTACAAGTTCAATATCACAGAAAGTGAAAAATGGATAAAGAACTTGTGGTACTTACGTACAATGCAGTATCACTCAGCAATGAAATCTATGTCATCAGGCCCGTAGCAGCATAATGAGTGGATTCAGGTACGATGATTCTCACTGAAATAAGTCACACAGAAAAAGAAACATCATAAGATATCACTAATACACGGAATGTAAACTTGGCTACACAGGAACTGAATTCCAAAACAGAACAGGGTCTCAAATTTAGAAAACCAACTTATGCTTGCTTAAGGGGAAAGGTGAGTTGGGGTGCTGCATAAAACCAGAGATTGAAATGAGCACAGATAAAGTTCCTTAAGCCAAATATGGAATAGACAAGAGCTACTCCTTGCTCAACGAAATGGACTGAACACCGCATATTAAACGCCTAAGAATGTACCTGACTAGTAAGTATCTTAAAACCTATGGATTGCTATGTCTCCGAAAGAGAATCAAGCATGTGTACAGGGGCATAAACGCAGCAGTGATAGGATTGGAGAGTTTCGGTGAACAAATGAAGACCCTTTGAAGTCATATTGCATGGTACCCATTACACGGGTCTCAACTCTCCAGGTTTAAGGTATTCTTCCTTCAGCTAAAACATGCATGTGGAACCCAGAGTATGATCAACCGTGTGAACGGGAGACGTGTTCAAATATGTCTCAGTTTTCGTACCCTGGTACTCGGGTGCAACATTCCAGACGCTTTACTAACACTCTCCCCACTTGGAGAGTCAGCGCCTTTAACCTCCTGTTTGGCCCAGTTTGCAATTTCTGCAGAAGATGAACAGGAATAGGGAGAACCAATGAGAGACTAGCTGGAGGTGTCTGGACGGGCAAATTTAACTCTCATTTCCCACCAGGAAGAGGAAATAACCAAAGGCTCAGCGTGCCGTGCCGCAACCAGATTAGGGCCTGAAGCCATCCTGCGGTGTTGCGGCCAGGTCACAAGAAAGCGAGTTGAAGAAAGGAGCTCAGGGGCACTGTAATTCACAAACCTGCAGAGTTATAAATGACAGCTATCGTCCAAAAATATACTGAAGTAAGGCTGCCAAGAGGACTTGAAAGCGGGGCAGAATTGCAGGAAACCGATTTCAGGAGGTAGACTGGAATTGCATTGAAAGCATAGGAAAAGAGGCAGAACGTCCACAATGATGCACTTGGCCAAAAAGGGCGTATGCGTTTTTTCCTGAATATATTCAGGAAAAAACGCATACGCCCTTTTTGGCCAACCAAGCAAGCTTGCAAAGGAAATCTGCACTACAATGAAGTCTCACTTCCCCCCGGTCAAAAGGGCCATCTGAAAAAAGTGTAAAATCCAGAAAGGTAGGACAGGCCATGGAGAACTGGGAGCCTTGTTATGCTGATGGGCGGGATGTAAATTGCCAACAGACACTCGGGAGAAGTGTATGGTGTTTCCTGAAACATCTAAAAAACAAAGCAACAGAGCCTAGGGCACTTCCACTTAGGGTCCTATAGCTTAGGGAAATTAAAATCAAAAAGACACAGCCACCCCAAAGTTTGGGACGCCTCTGTTTACAAGAACCTCGTTTACAGTACAAGTTCAACATCGCAGAAAGTGAAAAATGGATAAAGAACATGTGGTATTTACTTACAAAGCAATATCACTCAGCAATGAAATCTATGTCATCAGGCCCTTAGCAGCACAATGAGTGGATTCAGGTATGATGATTCTAACTGAAATAAGTCACACAGAAAAAGAAACATCATAAGATATCAGTAATACACGGAATGTAAACTTGGCTACACAGGAACTGAATTACAGAACAGAACAGGGTCTCAAATTTAGAAAACCAACTTATGCTTGCTTAAGGGGAAAGGTGAGTTGGGGTGCTGCATAAAACCAGAGATTGAAATGAGCACAGATAAAGTTCCTTAAGCCAAATATGGAATAGACAAGAGCTACTCCTTGCTCAACGAAGTGGACTGAACACCGCATATTAAACGCCTAAGAATGTACCTGACTAGTAAGTATCTTAAAACCTATGGATTGCTATGTCTCCGAAAGAGAATCAAGCATGTGTATAGGGGCATAAACGCAGCAGTGATAGGATTGGAGAGGTTCGGTGAACAAATGAAGACCCTTTGAAGTCATATTGCATGGTACCCATTCCACGGGTCTCAACTCTCCAGGTTTAAGGTATTCTTCCTTCAGCTAAAACATGCATGTGGAACCCAGAGTATGATCAACCGTGTGAACGGGAGACGTGTTCAAATATGTCTCAGTTTTCGTACCCTGGTACTCGGGTGCAACATTCCAAACGCTTTACTAACACTCTCCCCACTTGGAAAGTCAGCGCCTTTAACCTCCTGTTTGGCCCAGTTTGCAATTTCCGCGGAAGATGAACAGGAATAGGGAGAACCAATGAGAGACTAGCTGGAGGTGTCTGGACGGGCAAATTTAACTCTCATTTCCCACCAGGAAGAGGAAATAAACAAAGGCTCAGCGTGCCGTGCCGGAACCAGATTAGTGCCTGAAGCCATCCTGCGGTGTTGCGGCCAGGTCACAAGAAAGCGAGTTGAAGAAAGGAGCTCAGGGGCACTGTAATTCACAAACCTGCAGAGTTATAAATGACAGCTATCGTCCAAAAATATACTGAAGTAAGGCTGCCAAGAGGACTTGAAAGCGGGGCAGAATTGCAGGAAACCGATTTCAGGAGGTAGACTGGAATTGCATTGAAAGCATAGGAAAAGAGGCAGAACGTCCACAATGATGCACTTGGCCAAAAAGGGCGTATGCGTTTTTTCCTGAATATATTCAGGAAAAAACGCATACGCCCTTTTTGGCCAACCAAGCAAGCTTGCAAAGGAAATCTGCACTACAATGAAGTCTCACTTCCCCCCGGTCAAAAGGGCCATCTGAAAAAAGTGTAAAATCCAGAAAGGCAGGACAGGCCATGGAGAACTGGGAGCCTTGTTATGCTGATGGGCGGGATGTAAATTGCCAACAGACACTCGGGAGAAGTGTATGGTGTTTCCTGAAACATCTAAAAAACAAAGCAACAGAGCCTAGGGCACTTCCACTTATGGTCCTATAGCTTAGGGAAATTAAAATCAAAAAGACACAGCCACCCCAAAGTTTGGGACGCCTCTGTTTACAAGAACCTCGTTTACCGTACAAGTTCAATATCACAGAAAGTGAAAAATGGATAAAGAACTTGTGGTACTTACGTACAATGCAGTATCACTCAGCAATGAAATCTATGTCATCAGGCCCGTAGCAGCATAATGAGTGGATTCAGGTACGATGATTCTAACTGAAATAAGTCACACAGAAAAAGAAACATCATAAGATATCAGTAATACACGGAATGTAAACTTGGATACACAGGAACTGAATTCCAAAACAGAACAGGGTCTCAAATTTAGAAAACCAACTTATGCTTGCTTAAGGGGAAAGGTGAGTTGGGGTGCTGCATAAAACCAGAGATTGAAATGAGCACAGATAAAGTTCCTTAAGCCAAATATAGAATAGACAAGAGCTACTCCTTGCTCAACGAAATGGACTCAACACCCCATATTAAACGCCTAAGAATGTACCTGACTAGTAAGTATCTTAAAACCTATGGATTGCTATGTCTCCGAAAGAGAATCAAGCGTGTGTACAGGGGCATAAACGCAGCAGTGATAGGATTGGAGAGGTTCGGTGAACAAATGAAGACCCTTTGAAGTCATATTGCATGGTACCCATTCCACGGGTCTCAACTCTCCAGGTTTAAGGTATTCTTCCTTCAGCTAAAACATGCATGTGGAACCCAGAGTATGATCAACCGTGTGAACGGGAGACGTGTTCAAATATGTCTCAGTTTTCGTACCCTGGTACTCGGGTGCAACATTCCAGACGCTTTACTAACACTCTCCCCACTTGGAAAGTCAGTGCCTTTAACCTCCTGTTTGGCCCAGTTTGCAATTTCTGCGGAAGATGAACAGGAATAGGGAGAACCAATGAGAGACTAGCTGGAGGTGTCTGGACGGGCAAATTTAACTCTCATTTCCCACCAGGAAGAGGAAATAACCAAAGGCTCAGCGTGCCGTGCCGGAACCAGATTAGTGCCTGAAGCCATCCTGCGGTGTTGCGGCCAGGTCACAAGAAAGCGAGTTGAAGAAAGGAGCTCAGGGGCACTGTAATTCACAAACCTGCAGAGTTATAAATGACAGCTATCGTCCAAAAATATACTGAAGTAAGGCTGCCAAGAGGACTTGAAAGCGGGGCAGAATTGCAGGAAACCGATTTCAGGAGGTAGACTGGAATTGCATTGAAAGCATAGGAAAAGAGGCAGAACGTCCACAATGATGCACTTGGCCAAAAAGGGCGTATGCGTTTTTTCCTGAATATATTCAGGAAAAAACGCATACGCCCTTTTTGGCCAACCAAGCAAGCTTGCAAAGGAAATCTGCACTACAATGAAGTCTCACTTCCCCCCGGTCAAAAGGGCCATCTGAAAAAAGTGTAAAATCCAGAAAGGCAGGACAGGCCATGGAGAACTGGGAGCCTTGTTATGCTGATGGGCGGGATGTAAATTGCCAACAGACACTTGGGAGAAGTGTATGGTGTTTCCTGAAACATCTAAAAAACAAAGCAACAGAGCCTAGGGCACTTCCACTTATGGTCCTATAGCTTAGGGAAATTAAAATCAAAAAGACACAGCCACCCCAAAGTTTGGGACGCCTCTGTTTACAAGAACCTCGTTTACAGTACAAGTTCAACATCGCAGAAAGTGAAAAATGGATAAAGAAGTTGTGGTATTTACTTACAAAGCAATATCACTCAGCAATGAAATCTATGTCATCAGGCCCGTAGCAGCATAATGAGTGGATTCAGGTACGATGATTCTAACTGAAATAAGTCACACAGAAAAAGAAACATCATAAGATATCAGTAATACACGGAATGTAAACTTGGCTACACAGGAACTGAATTCCAAAACAGAACAGGGTCTCAAATTTAGAAAACCAACTTATGCTTGCTTAAGGGGAAAGGTGAGTTGGGGTGCTGCATAAAACCAGAGATTGAAATGAGCACAGATAAAGTTCCTTAAGCCAAATATGGAATAGACAAGAGCTACTCCTTGCTCAACGAAATGGACTCAACACCCCATATTAAACGCCTAAGAATGTACCTGACTAGTAAGTATCGTAAAACCTATGGATTGCTATGTCTCCAAAAGAGAATCAAGCGTGTGTACAGGGGCATAAACGCAGCAGTGATAGGATTGGAGAGGTTCGGTGAGCAAATGAAGACCCTTTGAAGTCATATTGCATGGTACCCATTCCACGGGTCTCAACTCTCCAGGTTTAAGGTATTCTTCCTTCAGCTAAAACATGCATGTGGAACCCAGAGTATGATCAACCATGTGAACGGGAGACGTGTTCAAATATGTCTCAGTTTTCCTCCCCTGGTACTCGGGTGCAACATTCCAGACGCTTTACTAACACTCTCCCCACTTGGAGGGTCAGCGCCTTTAACCTCCTGTTTGGCCCAGTTTGCAATTTCTGCGGAAGATGAACAGGAATAGGGAACACCAATGAGAGACTAGCTGGAGGTGTCTGGACGGGCAAATTTAACTCTCATTTCCCACCAGGAAGAGGAAATAACCAAAGGCTCAGCGTGCCGTGCCGGAACCAGATTAGGGCCTGAAGCCATCCTGCGGTGTTGCGGCCAGCTCAAAAGAAAGCGAGTTGAAGAAAGGAGCTCAGGGGCACTGTAATTCACAAACCTGCAGAGTTATAAATGACAGCTATCGTCCAAAAATATACTGAAGTAAGGCTGCCAAGAGGACTTGAAAGCGGGGCAGAATTGCAGGAAACCGATTTCAGGAGGTAGACTGGAATTGCATTGAAAGCATAGGAAAAGAGGCAGAACGTCCACAATGATGCACTTGGCCAAAAAGGGCGTATGCGTTTTTTCCTGAATATATTCAGGAAAAAACGCATACGCCCTTTTTGGCCAACCAAGCAAGCTTGCAAAGGAAATCTGCACTACAATGAAGTCTCACTTCCACCCGGTCAAAAGGGCCATCTGAAAAAAGTGTAAAATCCAGAAAGGCAGGACAGGCCATGGAGAACTGGGAGCCTTGTTATGCTGATGGGCGGGATGTAAATTGCCAACAGACACTCGGGAGAAGTGTATGGTGTTTCCTGAAACATCTAAACAACAAAGCAACAGAGCCTAGGGCACTTCCACTTATGGTCCTATAGCTTAGGGAAATTAAAATCAAAAAGACACAGCCACCCCAAAGTTTGGGACGCCTCTGTTTACAAGAACCTCGTTTACCGTACAAGTTCAATATCACAGAAAGTGAAAAATGGATAAAGAACTTGTGGTACTTACGTACAATGCAGTATCACTCAGCAATCAAATCTATGTCATCAGGCCCGTAGCAGCATAATGAGTGGATTCAGGTACGATGATTCTCACTGAAATAAGTCACACAGAAAAAGAAACATCATAAGATATCACTAATACACGGAATGTAAACTTGGCTACACAGGAACTGAATTCCAAAACAGAACAGGGTCTCAAATTTAGAAAACCAACTTATGCTTGCTTAAGGGGAAAGGTGAGTTGGGGTGCTGCATAAAACCAGAGATTGAAATGAGCACAGATAAAGTTCCTTAAGCCAAATATGGAATAGACAAGAGCTACTCCTTGCTCAACGAAATGGACTCAACACCCCATATTAAACGCCTAAGAAGGTACCTGACTAGTAAGTATCTTAAAACCTATGGATTGCTATGTCTCCAAAAGAGAATCAAGCGTGTGTACAGGGGCATAAACGCAGCAGTGATAGGATTGGAGAGGTTCGGTGAGCAAATGAAGACCCTTTGAAGTCATATTGCATGGTACCCATTCCACGGGTCTCAACTCTCCAGGTTTAAGGTATTCTTCCTTCAGCTAAAACATGCATGTGGAACCCAGAGTATGATCAACCATGTGAACGGGAGACGTGTTCAAATATGTCTCAGTTTTCCTCCCCTGGTACTCGGGTGCAACATTCCAGACGCTTTACTAACACTCTCCCCACTTGGAGAGTCAGCGCCTTTAACCTCCTGTTTGGCCCAGTTTGCAATTTCTGCGGAAGATGAACAGGAATAGGGAACACCAATGAGAGACTAGCTGGAGGTGTCTGGACGGGCAAATTTAACTCTCATTTCCCACCAGGAAGAGGAAATAACCAAAGGCTCAGCGTGCCGTGCCGGAACCAGATTAGGGCCTGAAGCCATCCTGCGGTGTTGCGGCCAGCTCAAAAGAAAGCGAGTTGAAGAAAGGAGCTCAGGGGCACTGTAATTCACAAACCTGCAGAGTTATAAATGACAGCTATCGTCCAAAAATATACTGAAGTAAGGCTGCCAAGAGGACTTGAAAGCGGGGCAGAATTGCAGGAAACCGATTTCAGGAGGTAGACTGGAATTGCATTGAAACCATAGGAAAAGAGGCAGAACGTCCACAATGATGCACTTGGCCAAAAAGGGCGTATGCGTTTTTTCCTGAATATATTCAGGAAAAAACGCATACGCCCTTTTTGGCCAACCAAGCAAGCTTGCAAAGGAAATCTGCACTACAATGAAGTCTCACTTCCCCCCGGTCAAAAGGGCCATCTGAAAAAAGTGTAAAATCCAGAAAGGCAGGACAGGCCATGGAGAACTGGGAGCCTTGTTATGCTGATGGGCGGGATGTAAATTGCCAACAGACACTCGGGAGAAGTGTATGGTGTTTCCTGAAACATCTAAAAAACAAAGCAACAGAGCCTAGGGCACTTCCACTTATGGTCCTATAGCTTAGGGAAATTAAAATCAAAAAGACACAGCCACCCCAAAGTTTGGGACGCCTCTGTTTACAAGAACCTCGTTTACCGTACAAGTTCAATATCACAGAAAGTGAAAAATGGATAAAGAACTTGTGGTACTTACGTACAATGCAGTATCACTCAGCAATGAAATCTATGTCATCAGGCCCGTAGCAGCATAATGAGTGGATTCAGGTACGATGATTCTCACTGAAATAAGTCACACAGAAAAAGAAACATCATAAGATATCACTAATACACGGAATGTAAACTTGGCTACACAGGAACTGAATTCCAAAACAGAACAGGGTCTCAAATTTAGAAAACCAACTTATGCTTGCTTAAGGGGAAAGGTGAGTTGGGGTGCTGCATAAAACCAGAGATTGAAATGAGCACAGATAAAGTTCCTTAAGCCAAATATGGACTAGACAAGAGCTACTCCTTGCTCAACGAAATGGACTCAACACCCCATATTAAACGCCTAAGAATGTACCTGACTAGTAAGTATCTTAAAACCTATGGATTGCTATGTCTCCAAAAGAGAATCAAGCGTGTGTACAGGGGCATAAACGCAGCAGTGATAGGATTGGAGAGGTTCGGTGAGCAAATGAAGACCCTTTGAAGTCATATTGCATGGTACCCATTCCACGGGTCTCAACTCTCCAGGTTTAAGGTATTCTTCCTTCAGCTAAAACATGCATGTGGAACCTAGAGTATGATCAACCATGTGATCGGGAGACGTGTTCAAATATGTCTTAGTTTTCGTACCCTGGTACTCGGGTGCAACATTCCAGACGCTTTACTAACACTCTCCTGACTTGGAGAGTCCGTCCCTTTAATCTCCTGTTTGGCCCAGTTTGCAATTTCTGTGGAAGATGAACAGGAATAGCGAGAACCAATGAGTGACTAGCTGGAGGTGTCTGGACGGGCAAATTTAACTCTCATTTCCCACCAGAAAGAGGAATTAACCAAAGGCTCAGCGTGCCGTGCCGGAACCAGATTAGGGCCTGAAGCCATCCTGCGGTGTTGCGGCCAGCTCAAAAGAAAGCGAGTTGAAGAAAGGAGCTCAGGGGCACTGTAATTCACAAACCTGCAGAGTTATAAATGACAGCTATCGTCCAAAAATATACTGAAGTAAGGCTGCCAAGAGGACTCGAAAGCGGGGCAGAATTGCAGGAAACCGATTTCAGGAGGTAGACTGGAATTGCATTGAAAGCATAGGAAAAGAGGCAGAACGTCCACAATGATGCACTTGGCCAAAAAGCGCATATGCGTTTTTTCCTGAATATATTCAGGAAAAAACGCATACGCCCTTTTTGGCCAACCAAGCAAGCTTGCAAAGGAAATCTGCACTACAATGAAGTCTCACTTCCCCCCGGTCAAAAGGGCCATCTGAAAAAAGTGTAAAATCCAGAAAGGCAGGACAGGCCATGGAGAACTGGGAGCCTTGTTATGCTGATGGGCGGGATGTAAATTGCCAACAGACACTCGGGAGAAGTGTATGGTGTTTCCTGAAACATCTAAAAAACAAAGCAACAGAGCCTAGGGCACTTCCACTTATGGTCCTATAGCTTAGGGAAATTAAAATCAAAAAGACACAGCCACCCCAAAGTTTGGGACGCCTCTGTTTACAAGAACCTCGTTTACCGTACAAGTTCAATATCACAGAAAGTGAAAAATGGATAAAGAACTTGTGGTACTTACGTACAATGCAGTATCACTCAGCAATGAAATCTATGTCATCAGGCCCGTAGCAGCATAATGAGTGGATTCAGGTACGATGATTCTCACTGAAATAAGTCACACAGAAAAAGAAACATCATAAGATATCACTAATACACGGAATGTAAACTTGGCTACACAGGAACTGAATTCCAAAACAGAACAGGGTCTCAAATTTAGAAAACCAACTTATGCTTGCTTAAGGGGAAAGGTGAGTTGGGGTGCTGCATAAAACCAGAGATTGAAATGAGCACAGATAAAGTTCCTTAAGCCAAATATGGACTAGACAAGAGCTACTCCTTGCTCAACGAAATGGACTCAACACCCCATATTAAACGCCTAAGAATGTACCTGACTAGTAAGTATCTTAAAACCTATGGATTGCTATGTCTCCAAAAGAGAATCAAGCGTGTGTACAGGGGCATAAACGCAGCAGTGATAGGATTGGAGAGGTTCGGTGAGCAAATGAAGACCCTTTGAAGTCATATTGCATGGTACCCATTCCACGGGTCTCAACTCTCCAGGTTTAAGGTATTCTTCCTTCAGCTAAAACATGCATGTGGAACCCAGAGTATGATCAACCATGTGAACGGGAGACGTGTTCAAATATGTCTCAGTTTTCGTACCCTGGTACTCGGGTGCAACATTCCAGACGCTTTACTAACACTCTCCCCACTTGGAGAGTCAGCGCCTTTAACCTCCTGTTTGGCCCAGTTTGCAATTTCTGCGGAAGATGAACAGGAATAGGGAACACCAATGAGAGACTAGCTGGAGGTGTCTGGACGGGCAAATTTAACTCTCATTTCCCACCAGGAAGAGGAAATAACCAAAGGCTCAGCGTGCCGTGCCGGAACCAGATTAGGGCCTGAAGCCATCCTGCGGTGTTGCGGCCAGCTCAAAAGAAAGCGAGTTGAAGAAAGGAGCTCAGGGGCACTGTAATTCACAAACCTGCAGAGTTATAAATGACAGCTATCGTCCAAAAATATACTGAAGTAAGGCTGCCAAGAGGACTCGAAAGCGGGGCAGAATTGCAGGAAACCGATTTCAGGAGGTAGACTGGAATTGCATTGAAAGCATAGGAAAAGAGGCAGAACGTCCACAATGATGCACTTGGCCAAAAAGGGCGTATGCGTTTTTTCCTGAATATATTCAGGAAAAAACGCATACGCCCTTTTTGGCCAACCAAGCAAGCTTGCAAAGGAAATCTGCACTACAATGAAGTCTCACTTCCCCCCGGTCAAAAGGGCCATCTGAAAAAAGTGTAAAATCCAGAAAGGCAGGACAGGCCATGGAGAACTGGGAGCCTTGTTATGCTGATGGGCGGGATGTAAATTGCCAACAGACACTCGGGAGAAGTGTATGGTGTTTCCTGAAACATCTAAAAAACAAAGCAACAGAGCCTAGGGCACTTCCACTTATGGTCCTATAGCTTAGGGAAATTAAAATCAAAAAGACACAGCCACCCCAAAGTTTGGGACGCCTCTGTTTACAAGAACCTCGTTTACCGTACAAGTTCAATATCACAGAAAATGAAAAATGGATAAAGAACTTGTGGTACTTACGTACAATGCAGTATCACTCAGCAATGAAATCTATGTCATCAGGCCCGTAGCAGCATAATGAGTGGATTCAGGTACGATGATTCTCACTGAAATAAGTCACACAGAAAAAGAAACATCATAAGATATCACTAATACACGGAATGTAAACTTGGCTACACAGGAACTGAATTCCAAAACAGAACAGGGTCTCAAATTTAGAAAACCAACTTATGCTTGCTTAAGGGGAAAGGTGAGTTGGGGTGCTGCATAAAACCAGAGATTGAAATGAGCACAGATAAAGTTCCTTAAGCCAAATATGGAATAGACAAGAGCTACTCCTTGCTCAATGAAATGGACTCAACACCGCATATTAAACGCCTAAGAATGTACCTGACTAGTAAGTATCTTAAAACCTATGGATTGCTATGTCTCCAAAAGAGAATCAAGCGTGTGTACAGGGGCATAAACGCAGCAGTGATAGGATTGGAGAGGTTCGGTGAGCAAATGAAGACCCTTTGAGGTCATATTGCATGGTACCCATTCCACGGGTCTCAACTCTCCAGGTTTAAGGTATTCTTCCTTCAGCTAAAACATGCATGTGGAACCCAGAGTATGATCAACCATGTGAACGGGAGACGTGTTCAAATACGTCTCAGTTTTCCTCCCCTGGTACTCGGGTGCAAAATTCCAGACGCTTTACTAACACTCTCCCCACTTGGAGAGTCAGCGCCTTTAACCTCCTGTTTGGCCCAGTTTGCAATTTCTGCGGAAGATGAACAGGAATAGGGAACACCAATGAGAGACTAGCTGGAGGTGTCTGGACGGGCAAATTTAACTCTCATTTCCCACCAGGAAGAGGAAATAACCAAAGGCTCAGCGTGCCGTGCCGGAACCAGATTAGGGCCTGAAGCCATCCTGCGGTGTTGCGGCCAGCTCAAAAGAAAGCGAGTTGAAGAAAGGAGCTCAGGGGCACTGTAATTCACAAACCTGCAGAGTTATAAATGACAGCTATCGTCCAAAAATATACTGAAGTAAGGCTGCCAAGAGGACTTGAAAGCGGGGCAGAATTGCAGGAAACCGATTTCAGGAGGTAGACTGGAATTGCATTGAAAGCATAGGAAAAGAGGCAGAACGTCCACAATGATGCACTTGGCCAAAAAGGGCGTATGCGTTTTTTCCTGAATATATTCAGGAAAAAACGCATACGCCCTTTTTGGCCAACCAAGCAAGCTTGCAAAGGAAATCTGCACTACAATGAAGTCTCACTTCCCCCCGGTCAAAAGGGCCATCTGAAAAAAGTGTAAAATCCAGAAAGGCAGGACAGGCCATGGAGAACTGGGAGCCTTGTTATGCTGATGGGCGGGATGTAAATTGCCAACAGCCACTCGGGAGAAGTGTATGGTGTTTCCTGAAACATCTAAAAAACAAAGCAACAGAGCCTAGGGCACTTCCACTTATGGTCCTATAGCTTAGGGAAATTAAAATCAAAAAGACACAGCCACCCCAAAGTTTGGGACGCCTCTGTTTACAAGAACCTCGTTTACAGTACAAGTTCAACATCGCAGAAAGTGAAAAATGGATAAAGAACATGTGGTATTTACTTACAAAGCAGTATCACTCAGCAATGAAATCTATGTCATCAGGCCCTTAGCAGCACAATGACTGGATTCAGGTATGATGATTCTAACTGAAATAAGTCACACAGAAAAAGAAACATCATAAGATATCAGTAATACACGGAATGTAAACTTGGCTACACAGGAACTGAATTACAGAACAGAACAGGGTCTCAAATTTAGAAAACCAACTTATGCTTGCTTAAGGGGAAAGGTGAGTTGGGGTGCTGCATAAAACCAGAGATTGAAACGAGCACAGATAAAGTTCCTTAAGCCAAATATGGAATAGACAAGAGCTACTCCTTGCTCAACGAAATGGACTCAACACCGCATATTAAAGGCCTAAGAATGTACCTGACTAGTAAGTATCTTAAAACCTATGGATTGCTATGTCTCCGAAAGAGAATCAAGCATGTGTACAGGGGCATAAACGCAGCAGTG
Organism: Globicephala melas; assembly: GCF_963455315.2. Taxonomy (NCBI): domain Eukaryota; kingdom Metazoa; phylum Chordata; class Mammalia; order Artiodactyla; family Delphinidae; genus Globicephala; species Globicephala melas. The sequence goes on from NW_027207284.1 coordinate 502,179, forward strand.
ATAGGATTGGAGAGGTTCGGTGAGCAAATGAAGACCCTTTGAAGTCATATTGCATGGTACCCATTCCACGGGTTTCAACTACCCAGGTTTAAGGTATTCTTCCTTCAGCTAAAACATGCATGTGGAACCTAGAGTATGATCAACCATGTGATCGGGAGACGTGTTCAAATATGTCTCAGTTTTCCTCCCCTGGTACTCGGGTACAACATTCCAGACGCTTTACTAACACTCTCCCCACTTGGAGAGTCAGCGCCTTTAACCTCCTGTTTGGCCCAGTTTGCAATTTCTGCGGAAGATGAACAGGAATAGGGAACACCAATGAGAGACTAGCTGGAGGTGTCTGGACGGGCAAATTTAACTCTCATTTCCCACCAGGAGGAGGAAATAACCAAAGGCTCAGCGTGCCGGGCCGGAACCAGATTAGGGCCTGAAGCCATCCTGCGGTGTTGCGGCCAGCTCAAAAGAAAGCGAGTTGAAGAAAGGAGCTCAGGGGCACTGTAATTCACAAACCTGCAGAGTTATAAATGACAGCTATCGTCCAAAAATATACTGAAGTAAGGCTGCCAAGAGGACTCGAAAGCGGGGCAGAATTGCAGGAAACCGATTTCAGGAGGTAGACTGGAATTGCTTTGAAAGCATAGGAAAAGAGGCAGAACGTCCACAATGATGCACTTGGCCAAAAAGGGCGTATGCGTTTTTTCCTGAATATATTCAGGAAAAAACGCATACGCCCTTTTTGGCCAACCAAGCAAGCTTGCAAAGGAAATCTGCACTACAATGAAGTCTCACTTCCCCCCGGTCAAAAGGGCCATCTGAAAAAAGTGTAAAATCCAGAAAGGCAGGACAGGCCATGGAGAACTGGGAGCCTTGTTATGCTGATGGGCGGGATGTAAATTGCCAACAGACACTCGGGAGAAGTGTATGGTGTTTCCTGAAACATCTAAAAAACAAAGCAACAGAGCCTAGGGCACTTCCACTTATGGTCCTATAGCTTAGGGAAATTAAAATCAAAAAGACACAGCCACCCCAAAGTTTGGGACGCCTCTGTTTACAAGAACCTCGTTTACCGTACAAGTTCAATATCACAGAAAGTGAAAAATGGATAAAGAACTTGTGGTACTTACGTACAATGCAGTATCACTCAGCAATGAAATCTATGTCATCAGGCCCGTAGCAGCATAATGAGTGGATTCAGGTACGATGATTCTCACTGAAATAAGTCACACAGAAAAAGAAACATCATAAGATATCAGTAATACACGGAATGTAAACTTGGCTACACAGGAACTGAATTCCAAAACAGAACAGGGTCTCAAATTTAGAAAACCAACTTATGCTTGCTTAAGGGGAAAGGTGAGTTGGGGTGCTGCATAAAACCAGAGATTGAAATGAGCACAGATAAAGTTCCTTAAGCCAAATATGGAATAGACAAGAGCTACTCCTTGCTCAACGAAATGGACTCAACACCGCATATTAAACGCCTAAGAATGTACCTGACTAGTAAGTATCTTAAAACCTATGGATTGCTATGTCTCCAAAAGAGAATCAAGCGTGTGTACAGGGGCATAAACGCAGCAGTGATAGGATTGGAGAGGTTCGGTGAGCAAATGAAGACCCTTTGAGGTCATATTGCATGGTACCCATTCCACGGGTCTCAACTCTCCAGGTTTAAGGTATTCTTCCTTCAGCTAAAACATGCATGTGGAACCCAGAGTATGATCAACCATGTGAACGGGAGACGTGTTCAAATACGTCTCAGTTTTCCTCCCCTGGTACTCGGGTGCAACATTCCAGACGCTTTACTAACACTCTCCCCACTTGGAGAGTCAGCGCCTTTAACCTCCTGTTTGGCCCAGTTTGCAATTTCTGCGGAAGATGAACAGGAATAGGGAACACCAATGAGAGACTAGCTGGAGGTGTCTGGACGGGCAAATTTAACTCTCATTTCCCACCAGGAAGAGGAAATAACCAAAGGCTCAGCGTGCCGTGCCGGAACCAGATTAGGGCCTGAAGCCATCCTGCGGTGTTGCGGCCAGCTCAAAAGAAAGCGAGTTGAAGAAAGGAGCTCAGGGGCACTGTAATTCACAAACCTGCAGAGTTATAAATGACAGCTATCGTCCAAAAATATACTGAAGTAAGGCTGCCAAGAGGACTCGAAAGCGGGGCAGAATTGCAGGAAACCGATTTCAGGAGGTAGACTGGAATTGCATTGAAAGCATAGGAAAAGAGGCAGAACGTCCACAATGATGCACTTGGCCAAAAAGGGCGTATGCGTTTTTTCCTGAATATATTCAGGAAAAAACGCATACGCCCTTTTTGGCCAACCAAGCAAGCTTGCAAAGGAAATCTGCACTACAATGAAGTCTCACTTCCCCCCGGTCAAAAGGGCCATCTGAAAAAAGTGTAAAATCCAGAAAGGCAGGACAGGCCATGGAGAACTGGGAGCCTTGTTATGCTGATGGGCGGGATGTAAATTGCCAACAGACACTCGGGAGAAGTGTATGGTGTTTCCTGAAACATCTAAAAAACAAAGCAACAGAGCCTAGGGCACTTCCACTTATGGTCCTATAGCTTAGGGAAATTAAAATCAAAAAGACACAGCCACCCCAAAGTTTGGGACGCCTCTGTTTACAAGAACCTCGTTTACCTTACAAGTTCAATATCACAGAAAGTGAAAAATGGATAAAGAACTTGTGGTACTTACGTACAATGCAGTATCACTCAGCAATGAAATCTATGTCATCAGGCCCGTAGCAGCATAATGAGTGGATTCAGGTACGATGATTCTCACTGAAATAAGTCACACAGAAAAAGAAACATCATAAGATATCACTAATACACGGAATGTAAACTTGGCTACACAGGAACTGAATTCCAAAACAGAACAGGGTCTCAAATTTAGAAAACCAACTTATGCTTGCTTAAGGGGAAAGGTGAGTTGGGGTGCTGCATAAAACCAGAGATTGAAATGAGCACAGATAAAGTTCCTTAAGCCAAATATGGACTAGACAAGAGCTACTCCTTGCTCAACGAAATGGACTCAACACCCCATATTAAACGCCTAAGAATGTACCTGACTAGTAAGTATCTTAAAACCTATGGATTGCTATGTCTCCAAAAGAGAATCAAGCGTGTGTACAGGGGCATAAACGCAGCAGTGATAGGATTGGAGACGTTCGGTGAGCAAATGAAGACCCTTTGAAGTCATATTGCATGGTACCCATTCCACGGGTCTCAACTCTCCAGGTTTAAGGTATTCTTCCTTCAGCTAAAACATGCATGTGGAACCCAGAGTATGATCAACCATGTGAACGGGAGACGTGTTCAAATATGTCTCAGTTTTCCTCCCCTGGTACTCGGGTGCAACATTCCAGACGCTTTACTAACACTCTCCCCACTTGGAGAGTCAGCGCCTTTAACCTCCTGTTTGGCCCAGTTTGCAATTTCTGCGGAAGATGAACAGGAATAGGGAACACCAATGAGAGACTAGCTGGAGGTGTCTGGACGGGCAAATTTAACTCTCATTTCCCACCAGGAAGAGGAAATAACCAAAGGCTCAGCGTGCCGTGCCGGAACCAGATTAGGGCCTGAAGCCATCCTGCGGTGTTGCGGCCAGCTCAAAAGAAAGCGAGTTGAAGAAAGGAGCTCAGGGGCACTGTAATTCACAAACCTGCAGAGTTATAAATGACAGCTATCGTCCAAAAATATACTGAAGTAAGGCTGCCAAGAGGACTCGAAAGCGGGGCAGAATTGCAGGAAACCGATTTCAGGAGGTAGACTGGAATTGCATTGAAAGCATAGGAAAAGAGGCAGAACGTCCACAATGATGCACTTGGCCAAAAAGGGCGTATGCGTTTTTTCCTGAATATATTCAGGAAAAAACGCATACGCCCTTTTTGGCCAACCAAGCAAGCTTGCAAAGGAAATCTGCACTACAATGAAGTCTCACTTCCCCCCGGTCAAAAGGGCCATCTGAAAAAAGTGTAAAATCCAGAAAGGCAGGACAGGCCATGGAGAACTGGGAGCCTTGTTATGCTGATGGGCGGGATGTAAATTGCCAACAGACACTCGGGAGAAGTGTATGGTGTTTCCTGAAACATCTAAAAAACAAAGCAACAGAGCCTAGGGCACTTCCACTTATGGTCCTATAGCTTAGGGAAATTAAAATCAAAAAGACACAGCCACCCCAAAGTTTGGGACGCCTCTGTTTACAAGAACCTCGTTTACCGTACAAGTTCAATATCACAGAAAGTGAAAAATGGATAAAGAACTTGTGGTACTTACGTACAATGCAGTATCACTCAGCAATGAAATCTATGTCATCAGGCCCGTAGCAGCATAATGAGTGGATTCAGGTACGATGATTCTCACTGAAATAAGTCACACAGAAAAAGAAACATCATAAGATATCACTAATACACGGAATGTAAACTTGGCTACACAGGAACTGAATTCCAAAACAGAACAGGGTCTCAAATTTAGAAAACCAACTTATGCTTGCTTAAGGGGAAAGGTGAGTTGGGGTGCTGCATAAAACCAGAGATTGAAATGAGCACAGATAAAGTTCCTTAAGCCAAATATGGACTAGACAAGAGCTACTCCTTGCTCAACGAAATGGACTCAACACCCCATATTAAACGCCTAAGAATGTACCTGACTAGTAAGTATCTTAAAACCTATGGATTGCTATGTCTCCAAAAGAGAATCAAGCGTGTGTACAGGGGCATAAACGCAGCAGTGATAGGATTGGAGAGGTTCGGTGAGCAAATGAAGACCCTTTGAAGTCATATTGCATGGTACCCATTCCACGGGTTTCAACTACCCAGGTTTACGGTATTCTTCCTTCAGCTAAAACATGCATGTGGAACCTAGAGTATGATCAACCATGTGATCGGGAGACGTGTTCAAATATGTCTCAGTTTTCGTACCCTGGTACTCGGGTGCAACATTCCAGACGCTTTACTAACACTCTCCTGACTTGGAGAGTCCGTCCCTTTAATCTCCTGTTTGGCCCAGTTTGCAATTTCTGCGGAAGATGAACAGAAATAGCGAGAACCAATGAGAGACTAGCTGGAGGTGTCTGGACGGGCAAATTTAACTCTCATTTCCCACCAGAAAGAGGAATTAACCAAAGGCTCAGCGTGCCGTGCCGGAACCAGATTAGGGCCTGAAGCCATCCTGCGGTGTTGCGGCCAGCTCAAAAGAAAGCGAGTTGAAGAAAGGAGCTCAGGGGCACTGTAATTCACAAACCTGCAGAGTTATAAATGACAGCTATCGTCCAAAAATATACTGAAGTAAGGCTGCCAAGAGGACTTGAAAGCGGGGCAGAATTGCAGGAAACCGATTTCAGGAGGTAGACTGGAATTGCATTGAAAGCATAGGAAAAGAGGCAGAACGTCCACAATGATGCACTTGGCCAAAAAGGGCGTATGCGTTTTTTCCTGAATATATTCAGGAAAAAACGCATACGCCCTTTTTGGCCAACCAAGAAAGCTTGCAAAGGAAATCTGCACTACAATGAAGTCTCACTTCCCCCCGGTCAAAAGGGCCATCTGAAAAAAGTGTAAAATCCAGAAAGGCAGGACAGGCCATGGAGAACTGGGAGCCTTGTTATGCTGATGGGCGGGATGTAAATTGCCAACAGACACTCGGGAGAAGTGTATGGTGTTTCCTGAAACATCTAAAAAACAAAGCAACAGAGCCTAGGGCACTTCCACTTATGGTCCTATAGCTTAGGGAAATTAAAATCAAAAAGACACAGCCACCCCAAAGTTTGGGACGCCTCTGTTTACAAGAACCTCGTTTACCGTACAAGTTCAATATCACAGAAAGTGAAAAATGGATAAAGAACTTGTGGTACTTACGTACAATGCAGTATCACTCAGCAATGAAATCTATGTCATCAGGCCCGTAGCAGCATAATGAGTGGATTCAGGTACGATGATTCTCACTGAAATAAGTCACACAGAAAAAGAAACATCATAAGATATCACTAATACACGGAATGTAAACTTGGCTACACAGGAACTGAATTCCAAAACAGAACAGGGTCTCAAATTTAGAAAACCAACTTATGCTTGCTTAAGGGGAAAGGTGAGTTGGGGTGCTGCATAAAACCAGAGATTGAAATGAGCACAGATAAAGTTCCTTAAGCCAAATATGGACTAGACAAGAGCTACTCCTTGCTCAACGAAATGGACTCAACACCCCATATTAAACGCCTAAGAATGTACCTGACTAGTAAGTATCTTAAAACCTATGGATTGCTATGTCTCCAAAAGAGAATCAAGCGTGTGTACAGGGGCATAAACGCAGCAGTGATAGGATTGGAGAGGTTTGGTGAGCAAATGAAGACCCTTTGAAGTCATATTGCATGGTACCCATTCCACGGGTCTCAACTCTCCAGGTTTAAGGTATTCTTCCTTCAGCTAAAACATGCATGTGGAACCCAGAGTATGATCAACCATGTGAACGGGAGACGTGTTCAAATATGTCTCAGTTTTCCTCCCCTGGTACTCGGGTGAAACATTCCAGACGCTTTACTAACACTCTCCCCACTTGGAGAGTCAGCGCCTTTAACCTCCTCTTTGGCCCAGTTTGCAATTTCTGTGGAAGATGAACAGGAATAGGGAACACCAATGAGAGACTAGCTGGAGGTGTCTGGACGGGCAAATTTAACTCTCATTTCCCACCAGGAAGAGGAAATAACCAAAGGCTCAGCGTGCCGTGCCGGAACCAGATTAGGGCCTGAAGCCATCCTGCGGTGTTGCGGCCAGCTCAAAAGAAAGCGAGTTGAAGAAAGGAGCTCAGGGGCACTGTAATTCACAAACCTGCAGAGTTATAAATGACAGCTATCGTCCAAAAATATACTGAAGTAAGGCTGCCAAGAGGACTTGAAAGCGGGGCAGAATTGCAGGAAACCGATTTCAGGAGGTAGACTGGAATTGCATTGAAAGCATAGGAAAAGAGGCAGAACGTCCACAATGATGCACTTGGCCAAAAAGGGCGTATGCGTTTTTTCCTGAATATATTCAGGAAAAAACGCATACGCTCTTTTTGGCCAACCAAGCAAGCTTGCAAAGGAAATCTGCACTACAATGAAGTCTCACTTCCCCCCGGTCAAAAGGGCCATCTGAAAAAAGTGTAAAATCCAGAAAGGCAGGACAGGCCATGGAGAACTGGGAGCCTTGTTATGCTGATGGGCGGGATGTAAATTGCCAACAGACACTCGGGAGAAGTGTATGGTGTTTCCTGAAACATCTAAAAAACAAAGCAACAGAGCCTAGGGCACTTCCACTTATGGTCCTATAGCTTAGGGAAATTAAAATCAAAAAGACACAGCCACCCCAAAGTTTGGGACGCCTCTGTTTACAAGAACCTCATTTACCGTACAAGTTCAATATCACAGAAAGTGAAAAATGGATAAAGAACTTGTGGTACTTATGTACAATGCAGTATCACTCAGCAATGAAATCTATGTCATCAGGCCCATAGCAGCATAATGAGTGGATTCAGGTATGATGATTCTCACTGAAATAAGTCACACAGAAAAAGAAACATCATAAGATATCACTAATACACGGAATGTAAACTTGGCTACACAGGAACTGAATTCCAAAACAGAACAGGGTCTCAAATTTAGAAAACCAACTTATGCTTGCTTAAGGGGAAAGGTGAGTTGGGGTGCTGCATAAAACCAGAGATTGAAATGAGCACAGATAAAGTTCCTTAAGCCAAATATGGACTAGACAAGAGCTACTCCTTGCTCAACGAAATGGACTCAACACCCCATATTAAACGCCTAAGAATGTACCTGACTAGTAAGTATCTTAAAACCTATGGATTGCTATGTCTCCAAAAGAGAATCAAGCGTGTGTACAGGGGCATAAACGCAGCAGTGATAGGATTGGAGAGGTTTGGTGAGCAAATGAAGACCCTTTGAAGTCATATTGCATGGTACCCATTCCACGGGTCTCAACTCTCCAGGTTTAAGGTATTCTTCCTTCAGCTAAAACATGCATGTGGAACCCAGAGTATGATCAACCATGTGAACGGGAGACGTGTTCAAATATGTCTCAGTTTTCCTCCCCTGGTACTCGGGTGAAACATTCCAGACGCTTTACTAACACTCTCCCCACTTGGAGAGTCAGCGCCTTTAACCTCCAGTTTGGCCCAGTTTGCAATTTCTGCGGAAGATGAACAGGAATAGGGAACACCAATGAGAGACTAGCTGGAGGTGTCTGGACGGGCAAATTTAACTCTCATTTCCCACCAGGAAGAGGAAATAACCAAAGGCTCAGCGTGCCGTGCCGGAACCAGATTAGGGCCTGAAGCCATCCTGCGGTGTTGCGGCCAGCTCAAAAGAAAGCGAGTTGAAGAAAGGAGCTCAGGGGCACTGTAATTCACAAACCTGCAGAGTTATAAATGACAGCTATCGTCCAAAAATATACTGAAGTAAGGCTGCCAAGAGGACTTGAAAGCGGGGCAGAATTGCAGGAAACCGATTTCAGGAGGTAGACTGGAATTGCATTGAAAGCATAGGAAAAGAGGCAGAACGTCCACAATGATGCACTTGGCCAAAAAGGGCGTATGCGTTTTTTCCTGAATATATTCAGGAAAAAACGCATACGCTCTTTTTGGCCAACCAAGCAAGCTTGCAAAGGAAATCTGCACTACAATGAAGTCTCACTTCCCCCCGGTCAAAAGGGCCATCTGAAAAAAGTGTAAAATCCAGAAAGGCAGGACAGGCCATGGAGAACTGGGAGCCTTGTTATGCTGATGGGCGGGATGTAAATTGCCAACAGACACTCGGGAGAAGTGTATGGTGTTTCCTGAAACATCTAAAAAACAAAGCAACAGAGCCTAGGGCACTTCCACTTATGGTCCTATAGCTTAGGGAAATTAAAATCAAAAAGACACAGCCACCCCAAAGTTTGGGACGCCTCTGTTTACAAGAACCTCGTTTACCGTACAAGTTCAATATCACAGAAAGTGAAAAATGGATAAAGAACTTGTGGTACTTACGTACAATGCAGTATCACTCAGCAATGAAATCTATGTCATCAGGCCCGTAGCAGCATAATGAGTGGATTCAGGTACGATGATTCTCACTGAAATAAGTCACACAGAAAAAGAAACATCATAAGATATCACTAATACACGGAATGTAAACTTGGCTACACAGGAACTGAATTCCAAAACAGAACAGGGTCTCAAATTTAGAAAACCAACTTATGCTTGCTTAAGGGGAAAGGTGAGTTGGGGTGCTGCATAAAACCAGAGATTGAAATGAGCACAGATAAAGTTCCTTAAGCCAAATATGGACTAGACAAGAGCTACTCCTTGCTCAACGAAATGGACTCAACACCCCATATTAAACGCCTAAGAATGTACCTGACTAGTAAGTATCTTAAAACCTATGGATTGCTATGTCTCCAAAAGAGAATCAAGCGTGTGTACAGGGGCATAAACGCAGCAGTGATAGGATTGGAGAGGTTTGGTGAGCAAATGAAGACCCTTTGAAGTCATATTGCATGGTACCCATTCCACGGGTCTCAACTCTCCAGGTTTAAGGTATTCTTCCTTCAGCTAAAACATGCATGTGGAACCCAGAGTATGATCAACCATGTGAACGGGAGACGTGTTCAAATATGTCTCAGTTTTCCTCCCCTGGTACTCGGGTGCAACATTCCAGACGCTTTACTAACACTCTCCCCACTTGGAGAGTCAGCGCCTTTAACCTCCTGTTTGGCCCAGTTTGCAATTTCTGCGGAAGATGAACAGGAATAGGGAACACCAATGAGAGACTAGCTGGAGGTGTCTGGACGGGCAAATTTAACTCTCATTTCCCACCAGGAAGAGGAAATAACCAAAGGCTCAGCGTGCCGTGCCGGAACCAGATTAGGGCCTGAAGCCATCCTGCGGTGTTGCGGCCAGCTCAAAAGAAAGCGAGTTGAAGAAAGGAGCTCAGGGGCACTGTAATTCACAAACCTGCAGAGTTATAAATGACAGCTATCGTCCAAAAATATACTGAAGTAAGGCTGCCAAGAGGACTTGAAAGCGGGGCAGAATTGCAGGAAACCGATTTCAGGAGGTAGACTGGAATTGCATTGAAAGCATAGGAAAAGAGGCAGAACGTCCACAATGATGCACTTGGCCAAAAAGGGCGTATGCGTTTTTTCCTGAATATATTCAGGAAAAAACGCATACGCCCTTTTTGGCCAACCAAGCAAGCTTGCAAAGGAAATCTGCACTACAATGAAGTCTCACTTCCCCCCGGTCAAAAGGGCCATCTGAAAAAAGTGTAAAATCCAGAAAGGCAGGACAGGCCATGGAGAACTGGGAGCCTTGTTATGCTGATGGGCGGGATGTAAATTGCCAACAGACACTCGGGAGAAGTGTATGGTTTTTCCTGAAACATCTAAAAAACAAAGCAACAGAGCCTAGGGCACTTCCACTTATGGTCCTATAGCTTAGGGAAATTAAAATCAAAAAGACACAGCCACCCCAAAGTTTGGGACGCCTCTGTTTACAAGAACCTCGTTTACCGTACAAGTTCAATATCACAGAAAGTGAAAAATGGATAAAGAACTTGTGGTACTTACGTACAATGCAGTATCACTCAGCAATGAAATCTATGTCATCAGGCCCGTAGCAGCATAATGACTGGATTCAGGTACGATGATTCTCACTGAAATAAGTCACACAGAAAAAGAAACATCATAAGATATCACTAATACACGGAATGTAAACTTGGCTACACAGGAACTGAATTCCAAAACAGAACAGGGTCTCAAATTTAGAAAACCAACTTATGCTTGCTTAAGGGGAAAGGTGAGTTGGGGTGCTGCATAAAACCAGAGATTGAAATGAGCACAGATAAAGTTCCTTAAGCCAAATATGGACTAGACAAGAGCTACTCCTTGCTCAACGAAATGGACTCAACACCCCATATTAAACGCCTAAGAATGTACCTGACTAGTAAGTATCTTAAAACCTATGGATTGCTATGTCTCCAAAAGAGAATCAAGCGTGTGTACAGGGGCATAAACGCAGCAGTGATAGGATTGGAGAGGTTTGGTGAGCAAATGAAGACCCTTTGAAGTCATATTGCATGGTACCCATTCCACGGGTCTCAACTCTCCAGGTTTAAGATATTCTTCCTTCAGCTAAAACATGCATGTGGAACCCAGAGTATGATCAACCATGTGAACGGGAGACGTGTTCAAATATGTCTCAGTTTTCCTCCCCTGGTACTCGGGTGCAACATTCCAGACGCTTTACTAACACTCTCCCCACTTGGAGAGTCAGCGCCTTTAACCTCCTGTTTGGCCCAGTTTGCAATTTCTGCGGAAGATGAATAGGAATAGGGAACACCAATGAGAGACTAGCTGGAGGTGTCTGGACGGGCAAATTTAACTCTCATTTCCCACCAGGAAGAGGAAATAACCAAAGGCTCAGCGTGCCGGGCCGGAACCAGATTAGGGCCTGAAGCCATCCTGCAGTGTTGCGGCCAGCTCAAAAGAAAGCGAGTTGAAGAAAGGAGCTCAGGGGCACTGTAATTCACAAACCTGCAGAGTTATAAATGACAGCTATCGTCCAAAAATATACTGAAGTAAGGCTGCCAAGAGGACTCGAAAGCGGGGCAGAATTGCAGGAAACCGATTTCAGGAGGTAGACTGGAATTGCATTGAAAGCATAGGAAAAGAGGCAGAACGTCCACAATGATGCACTTGGCCAAAAAGGGCGTATGCGTTTTTTCCTGAATATATACAGGAAAAAACGCATACGCCCTTTTTGGCCAACCAAGCAAGCTTGCAAAGGAAATCTGCACTACAATGAAGTCTCACTTCCCCCCGGTCAAAAGGGCCATCTGAAAAAAGTGTAAAATCCAGAAAGGCAGGACAGGCCATGGAGAACTGGGAGCCTTGTTATGCTGATGGGTGGGATGTAAATTGCCAACAGACACTCGGGAGAAGTGTATGGTGTTTCCTGAAACATCTAAAAAACAAAGCAACAGAGCCTAGGGCACTTCCACTTATGGTCCTATAGCTTAGGGAAATTAAAATCAAAAGACACAGCCACCCCAAAGTTTGGGACGCCTCTGTTTACAAGAACCTCGTTTACCGTACAAGTTCAATATCACAGAAAGTGAAAAATGGATAAAGAACTTGTGGTACTTACGTACAATGCAGTATCACTCAGCAATGAAATCTATGTCATCAGGCCCGTAGCAGCATAATGACTGGATTCAGGTACGATGATTCTCACTGAAATAAGTCACACAGAAAAAGAAACATCATAAGATATCACTAATACATGGAATGTAAACTTGGCTACACAGGAACTGAATTCCAAAACAGAACAGGGTCTCAAATTTAGAAAACCAACTTATGCTTGCTTAAGGGGAAAGGTGAGTTGGGGTGCTGCATAAAACCAGAGATTGAAATGAGCACAGATAAAGTTCCTTAAACCAAATATGGAATAGACAAGAGCTACTCCTTGCTCAACGAAATGGACTCAACACCCCATATTAAACGCCTAAGAATGTACCTGACTAGTAAGTATCTTAAAACCTATGGATTGCTATGTCTCCAAAAGAGAATCAAGCGTGTGTACAGGGGCATAAACGCAGCAGTGATAGGATTGGAGAGGTTCGGTGAGCAAATGAAGACCCTTTGAAGTCATATTGCATGGTACCCATTCCACGGGTCTCAACTCTCCAGGTTTAATGTATTTTTCCTTCAGCTAAAACATGCATGTGGAACCCAGAGTATGATCAACCATGTGAACGGGAGACGTGTTCAAATATGTCTCAGTTTTCGTACCCTGGTACTCGGGTGCAACATTCCAGACGCTTTACTAACACTCTCCCCACTTGGAGAGTCAGCGCCTTTAACCTCCTGTTTGGCCCAGTTTGCAATTTCTGCGGAAGATGAACAGGAATAGGGAACACCAATGAGAGACTAGCTGGAGGTGTCTGGACGGGCAAATTTAACTCTCATTTCCCACCAGGAAGAGGAAATAACCAAAGGCTCAGCGTGCCGTGCCAGAACCAGATTAGGGCCTGAAGCCATCCTGCGGTGTTGCGGCCAGCTCAAAAGAAAGCGAGTTGAAGAAAGGAGCTCAGGGGCACTGTAATTCACAAACCTGCAGAGTTATAAATGACAGCTATCGTCCAAAAATATACTGAAGTAAGGCTGCCAAGAGGACTTGAAAGCGGGGCAGAATTGCAGGAAACCGATTTCAGGAGGTAGACTGGAATTGCATTGAAAGCATAGGAAAAGAGGCAGAACGTCCACAATGATGCACTTGGCCAAAAAGGGCGTATGCGTTTTTTCCTGAATATATTCAGGAAAAAACGCATACGCCCTTTTTGGCCAACCAAGCAAGCTTGCAAAGGAAATCTGCACTACAATGAAGTCTCACTTCCCCCCGGTCAAAAGGGCCATCTGAAAAAAGTGTAAAATCCAGAAAGGCAGGACAGGCCATGGAGAACTGGGAGCCTTGTTATGCTGATGGGCGGGATGTAAATTGCCAACAGACACTCGGGAGAAGTGTATGGTGTTTCCTGAAACATCTAAAAAACAAAGCAACAGAGCCTAGGGCACTTCCACTTATGGTCCTATAGCTTAGGGAAATTAAAATCAAAAAGACACAGCCACCCCAAAGTTTGGGACGCCTCTGTTTACAAGAACCTCGTTTACCGTACAAGTTCAATATCACAGAAAGTGAAAAATGGATAAAGAACTTGTGGTACTTATGTACAATGCAGTATCACTCAGCAATGAAATCTATGTCATCAGGCCCTTAGCAGCACAATGAGTGGATTCAGGTATGATGATTCTAACTGAAATAAGTCACACAGAAAAAGAAACATCATAAGATATCAGTAATACACGGAATGTAAACTTGGCTACACAGGAACTGAATTACAGAACAGAACAGGGTCTCAAATTTAGAAAACCAACTTATGCTTGCTTAAGGGGAAAGGTGAGTTGGGGTGCTGCATAAAACCAGAGATTGAAACGAGCACAGATAAAGTTCCTTAAGCCAAATATGGAATAGACAAGAGCTACTCCTTGCTCAACGAAATGGACTCAACACCGCATATTAAACGCCTAAGAATGTACCTGACTAGTAAGTATCTTAAAACCTATGGATTGCTATGTCTCCGAAAGAGAATCAAGCATGTGTACAGGGGCATAAACGCAGCAGTGATAGGATTGGAGAGGTTCGGTGAGCAAATGAAGACCCTTTGAAATCATATTGCATGGTACCCATTCCACGGGTTTCAACTACCCAGGTTTAAGGTATTCTTCCTTCAGCTAAAACATGCATGTGGAACCTAGAGTATGATCAACCATGTGATCGGGAGACGTGTTCAAATATGTCTCAGTTTTCGCACCCTGGTACTCGGGTGCAACATTCCAGACGCTTTACTAACACTCTCCCGACTTGGAGAGTCCGTCCCTTTAATCTCCTGTTTGGCCCAGTTTGCAATTTCTGCGGAAGATGAACAGGAATAGCGAGAACCAATGAGAGACTAGCTGGAGGTGTCTGGACGGGCAAATTTAACTCTCATTTCCCACCAGGAAGAGGAATTAACCAAAGGCTCAGCGTGCCGTGCCGGAACCAGATTAGGGCCTGAAGCCATCCTGCGGTGTTGCGGCCAGCTCAAAAGAAAGCGAGTTGAAGAAAGGAGCTCAGGGGCACTGTAATTCACAAACCTGCAGAGTTATAAATGACAGCTATCGTCCAAAAATATACTGAAGTAAGGCTGCCAAGAGGACTCGAAAGCGGGGCAGAATTGCAGGAAACCGATTTCAGGAGGTAGACTGGAATTGCATTGAAAGCATAGGAAAAGAGGCAGAACGTCCACAATGATGCACTTGGCCAAAAAGTGCGTATGCGTTTTTTCCTGAATATATTCAGGAAAAAACGCATACGCCCTTTTTGGCCAACCAAGCAAGCTTGCAAAGGAAATCTGCACTACAATGAAGTCTCACTTCCCCCCGGTCAAAAGGGCCATCTGAAAAAAGTGTAAAATCCAGAAAGGCAGGACAGGCCATGGAGAACTGGGAGCCTTGTTATGCTGATGGGCGGGATGTAAATTGCCAACAGACACTCGGGAGAAGTGTATGGTGTTTCCTGAAACATCTAAAAAACAAAACAACAGAGCCTAGGGCACTTCCACTTATGGTCCTATAGCTTAGGGAAATTAAACTCAAAAAGACACAGCCACCCCAAAGTTTGGGACGCCTCTGTTTACAAGAACCTCGTTTACCGTACAAGTTCAATATCACAGAAAGTGAAAAATGGATAAAGAACTTGTGGTACTTATGTACAATGCAGTATCACTCAGCAATGAAATCTATGTCATCAGGCCCGTAGCAGCATAATGAGTGGATTCAGGTATGATGATTCTCACTGAAATAAGTCACACAGAAAAAGAAACATCATAAGATATCACTAATACATGGAATGTAAACTTGGCTACACAGGAACTGAATTCCAAAACAGAACAGGGTCTCAAATTTAGAAAACCAACTTATGCTTGCTTAAGGGGAAAGGTGAGTTGGGGTGCTGCATAAAACCAGAGATTGAAATGAGCACAGATAAAGTTCCTTAAGCCAAATATGGACTAGACAAGAGCTACTCCTTGCTCAATGAAATGGACTCAACACCCCATATTAAACGCCTAAGAATGTACCTGACTAGTAAGTATCTTAAAACCTATGGATTGCTATGTCTCCAAAAGAGAATCAAGCGTGTGTACAGGGGCATAAACGCAGCAGTGATAGGATTGGAGAGGTTTGGTGAGCAAATGAAGACCCTTTGAAGTCATATTGCATGGTACCCATTCCACGGGTCTCAACTCTCCAGGTTTAAGGTATTCTTCCTTCAGCTAAAACATGCATGTGGAACCCAGAGTATGATCAACCATGTGAACGGGAGACGTGTTCAAATATGTCTCAGTTTTCCTCCCCTGGTACTCGGGTGAAACATTCCAGACGCTTTACTAACACTCTCCCCACTTGGAGAGTCAGCGCCTTTAACCTCCTGTTTGGCCCAGTTTGCAATTTCTGTGGAAGATGAACAGGAATAGGGAACACCAATGAGAGACTAGCTGGAGGTGTCTGGACGGGCAAATTTAACTCTCATTTCCCACCAGGAAGAGGAAATAACCAAAGGCTCAGCGTGCCGTGCCGGAACCAGATTAGGGCCTGAAGCCATCCTGCGGTGTTGCGGCCAGCTCAAAAGAAAGCGAGTTGAAGAAAGGAGCTCAGGGGCACTGTAATTCACAAACCTGCAGAGTTATAAATGACAGCTATCGTCCAAAAATATACTGAAGTAAGGCTGCCAAGAGGACTTGAAAGCGGGGCAGAATTGCAGGAAACCGATTTCAGGAGGTAGACTGGAATTGCATTGAAAGCATAGGAAAAGAGGCAGAACGTCCACAATGATGCACTTGGCCAAAAAGGGCGTATGCGTTTTTTCCTGAATATATTCAGGAAAAAACGCATACGCTCTTTTTGGCCAACCAAGCAAGCTTGCAAAGGAAATCTGCACTACAATGAAGTCTCACTTCCCCCCGGTCAAAAGGGCCATCTGAAAAAAGTGTAAAATCCAGAAAGGCAGGACAGGCCATGGAGAACTGGGAGCCTTGTTATGCTGATGGGCGGGATGTAAATTGCCAACAGACACTCGGGAGAAGTGTATGGTGTTTCCTGAAACATCTAAAAAACAAAGCAACAGAGCCTAGGGCACTTCCACTTATGGTCCTATAGCTTAGGGAAATTAAAATCAAAAAGACACAGCCACCCCAAAGTTTGGGACGCCTCTGTTTACAAGAACCTCATTTACCGTACAAGTTCAATATCACAGAAAGTGAAAAATGGATAAAGAACTTGTGGTACTTATGTACAATGCAGTATCACTCAGCAATGAAATCTATGTCATCAGGCCCGTAGCAGCATAATGAGTGGATTCAGGTATGATGATTCTCACTGAAATAAGTCACACAGAAAAAGAAACATCATAAGATATCACTAATACACGGAATGTAAACTTGGCTACACAGGAACTGAATTCCAAAACAGAACAGGGTCTCAAATTTAGAAAACCAACTTATGCTTGCTTAAGGGGAAAGGTGAGTTGGGGTGCTGCATAAAACCAGAGATTGAAATGAGCACAGATAAAGTTCCTTAAGCCAAATATGGACTAGACAAGAGCTACTCCTTGCTCAACGAAATGGACTCAACACCCCATATTAAACGCCTAAGAATGTACCTGACTAGTAAGTATCTTAAAACCTATGGATTGCTATGTCTCCAAAAGAGAATCAAGCGTGTGTACAGGGGCATAAACGCAGCAGTGATAGGATTGGAGAGGTTTGGTGAGCAAATGAAGACCCTTTGAAGTCATATTGCATGGTACCCATTCCACGGGTCTCAACTCTCCAGGTTTAAGGTATTCTTCCTTCAGCTAAAACATGCATGTGGAACCCAGAGTATGATCAACCATGTGAACGGGAGACGTGTTCAAATATGTCTCAGTTTTCCTCCCCTGGTACTCGGGTGAAACATTCCAGACGCTTTACTAACACTCTCCCCACTTGGAGAGTCAGCGCCTTTAACCTCCAGTTTGGCCCAGTTTGCAATTTCTGCGGAAGATGAACAGGAATAGGGAACACCAATGAGAGACTAGCTGGAGGTGTCTGGACGGGCAAATTTAACTCTCATTTCCCACCAGGAAGAGGAAATAACCAAAGGCTCAGCGTGCCGTGCCGGAACCAGATTAGGGCCTGAAGCCATCCTGCGGTGTTGCGGCCAGCTCAAAAGAAAGCGAGTTGAAGAAAGGAGCTCAGGGGCACTGTAATTCACAAACCTGCAGAGTTATAAATGACAGCTATCGTCCAAAAATATACTGAAGTAAGGCTGCCAAGAGGACTTGAAAGCGGGGCAGAATTGCAGGAAACCGATTTCAGGAGGTAGACTGGAATTGCATTGAAAGCATAGGAAAAGAGGCAGAACGTCCACAATGATGCACTTGGCCAAAAAGGGCGTATGCGTTTTTTCCTGAATATATTCAGGAAAAAACGCATACGCTCTTTTTAGCCAACCAAGCAAGCTTGCAAAGGAAATCTGCACTACAATGAAGTCTCACTTCCCCCCGGTCAAAAGGGCCATCTGAAAAAAGTGTAAAATCCAGAAAGGCAGGACAGGCCATGGAGAACTGGGAGCCTTGTTATGCTGATGGGCGGGATGTAAATTGCCAACAGACACTCGGGAGAAGTGTATGGTGTTTCCTGAAACATCTAAAAAACAAAGCAACAGAGCCTAGGGCACTTCCACTTATGGTCCTATAGCTTAGGGAAATTAAAATCAAAAAGACACAGCCACCCCAAAGTTTGGGACGCCTCTGTTTACAAGAACCTCGTTTACCGTACAAGTTCAATATCACAGAAAGTGAAAAATGGATAAAGAACTTGTGGTACTTACGTACAATGCAGTATCACTCAGCAATGAAATCTATGTCATCAGGCCCGTAGCAGCATAATGAGTGGATTCAGGTACGATGATTCTCACTGAAATAAGTCACACAGAAAAAGAAACATCATAAGATATCACTAATACACGGAATGTAAACTTGGCTACACAGGAACTGAATTCCAAAACAGAACAGGGTCTCAAATTTAGAAAACCAACTTATGCTTGCTTAAGGGGAAAGGTGAGTTGGGGTGCTGCATAAAACCAGAGATTGAAATGAGCACAGATAAAGTTCCTTAAGCCAGATATGGACTAGACAAGAGCTACACCTTGCTCAACGAAATGGACTCAACACCCCATATTAAACGCCTAAGAATGTACCTGACTAGTAAGTATCTTAAAACCTATGGATTGCTATGTCTCCGAAAGAGAATCAAGCATGTGTACAGGGGCATAAACGCAGCAGTGATAGGATTGGAGAGGTTCGGTGAGCAAATGAAGACCCTTTGAAATCATATTGCATGGTACCCATTCCACGGGTTTCAACTACCCAGGTTTAAGGTATTCTTCCTTCAGCTAAAACATGCATGTGGAACCTAGAGTATGATCAACCATGTGATCGGGAGACGTGTTCAAATATGTCTCAGTTTTCGTACCCTGGTACTCGGGTGCAACATTCCAGACGCTTTACTAACACTCTCCCCACTTGGAGAGTCAGCGCCTTTAACCTCCTGTTTGGCCCAGTTTGCAATTTCTGCGGAAGATGAACAGGAATAGGGAACACCAATGAGAGACTAGCTGGAGGTGTCTGGACGGGCAAATTTAACTCTCATTTCCCACCAGGAAGAGGAAATAACCAAAGGCTCAGCGTGCCGTGCCAGAACCAGATTAGGGCCTGAAGCCATCCTGCGGTGTTGCGGCCAGCTCAAAAGAAAGCGAGTTGAAGAAAGGAGCTCAGGGGCACTGTAATTCACAAACCTGCAGAGTTATAAATGACAGCTATCGTCCAAAAATATACTGAAGTAAGGCTGCCAAGAGGACTTGAAAGCGGGGCAGAATTGCAGGAAACCGATTTCAGGAGGTAGACTGGAATTGCATTGAAAGCATAGGAAAAGAGGCAGAACGTCCACAATGATGCACTTGGCCAAAAAGGGCGTATGCGTTTTTTCCTGAATATATTCAGGAAAAAACGCATACGCCCTTTTTGGCCAACCAAGCAAGCTTGCAAAGGAAATCTGCACTACAATGAAGTCTCACTTCCCCCCGGTCAAAAGGGCCATCTGAAAAAAGTGTAAAATCCAGAAAGGCAGGACAGGCCATGGAGAACTGGGAGCCTTGTTATGCTGATGGGCGGGATGTAAATTGCCAACAGACACTCGGGAGAAGTGTATGGTGTTTCCTGAAACATCTAAAAAACAAAGCAACAGAGCCTAGGGCACTTCCACTTATGGTCCTATAGCTTAGGGAAATTAAAATCAAAAAGACACAGCCACCCCAAAGTTTGGGACGCCTCTGTTTACAAGAACCTCGTTTACCGTACAAGTTCAATATCACAGAAAGTGAAAAATGGATAAAGAACTTGTGGTACTTACGTACAATGCAGTATCACTCAGCAATGAAATCTATGTCATCAGGCCCTTAGCAGCACAATGAGTGGATTCAGGTATGATGATTCTAACTGAAATAAGTCACACAGAAAAAGAAACATCATAAGATATCAGTAATACACGGAATGTAAACTTGGCTACACAGGAACTGAATTACAGAACAGAACAGGGTCTCAAATTTAGAAAACCAACTTATGCTTGCTTAAGGGGAAAGGTGAGTTGGGGTGCTGCATAAAACCAGAGATTGAAACGAGCACAGATAAAGTTCCTTAAGCCAAATATGGAATAGACAAGAGCTACTCCTTGCTCAACGAAATGGACTCAACACCGCATATTAAACGCCTAAGAATGTACCTGACTAGTAAGTATCTTAAAACCTATGGATTGCTATGTCTCCGAAAGAGAATCAAGCATGTGTACAGGGGCATAAACGCAGCAGTGATAGGATTGGAGAGGTTCGGTGAGCAAATGAAGACCCTTTGAAATCATATTGCATGGTACCCATTCCACGGGTTTCAACTACCCAGGTTTAAGGTATTCTTCCTTCAGCTAAAACATGCATGTGGAACCTAGAGTATGATCAACCATGTGATCGGGAGACGTGTTCAAATATGTCTCAGTTTTCGTACCCTGGTACTCGGGTGAAACATTCCAGACGCTTTACTAACACTCTCCCCACTTGGAGAGTCAGCGCCTTTAACCTCCTGTTTGGCCCAGTTTGCAATTTCTGTGGAAGATGAACAGGAATAGGGAACACCAATGAGAGACTAGCTGGAGGTGTCTGGACGGGCAAATTTAACTCTCATTTCCCACCAGGAAGAGGAAATAACCAAAGGCTCAGCGTGCCGTGCCGGAACCAGATTAGGGCCTGAAGCCATCCTGCGGTGTTGCGGCCAGCTCAAAAGAAAGCGAGTTGAAGAAAGGAGCTCAGGGGCACTGTAATTCACAAACCTGCAGAGTTATAAATGACAGCTATCGTCCAAAAATATACTGAAGTAAGGCTGCCAAGAGGACTTGAAAGCGGGGCAGAATTGCAGGAAACCGATTTCAGGAGGTAGACTGGAATTGCATTGAAAGCATAGGAAAAGAGGCAGAACGTCCACAATGATGCACTTGGCCAAAAAGGGTGTATGCGTTTTTTCCTGAATATATTCAGGAAAAAACGCATACGCTCTTTTTGGCCAACCAAGCAAGCTTGCAAAGGAAATCTGCACTACAATGAAGTCTCACTTCCCCCCGGTCAAAAGGGCCATCTGAAAAAAGTGTAAAATCCAGAAAGGCAGGACAGGCCATGGAGAACTGGGAGCCTTGTTATGCTGATGGGCGGGATGTAAATTGCCAACAGACACTCGGGAGAAGTGTATGGTGTTTCCTGAAACATCTAAAAAACAAAGCAACAGAGCCTAGGGCACTTCCACTTATGGTCCTATAGCTTAGGGAAATTAAAATCAAAAAGACACAGCCACCCCAAAGTTTGGGACGCCTCTGTTTACAAGAACCTCATTTACCGTACAAGTTCAATATCACAGAAAGTGAAAAATGGATAAAGAACTTGTGGTACTTATGTACAATGCAGTATCACTCAGCAATGAAATCTATGTCATCAGGCCCGTAGCACCATAATGAGTGGATTCAGGTATGATGATTCTCACTGAAATAAGTCACACAGAAAAAGAAACATCATAAGATATCACTAATACACGGAATGTAAACTTGGCTACACAGGAACTGAATTCCAAAACAGAACAGGGTCTCAAATTTAGAAAACCAACTTATGCTTGCTTAAGGGGAAAGGTGAGTTGGGGTGCTGCATAAAACCAGAGATTGAAATGAGCACAGATAAAGTTCCTTAAGCCAAATATGGACTAGACAAGAGCTACTCCTTGCTCAACGAAATGGACTCAACACCCCATATTAAACGCCTAAGAATGTACCTGACTAGTAAGTATCTTAAAACCTATGGATTGCTATGTCTCCAAAAGAGAATCAAGCGTGTGTACAGGGGCATAAACGCAGCAGTGATAGGATTGGAGAGGTTTGGTGAGCAAATGAAGACCCTTTGAAGTCATATTGCATGGTACCCATTCCACGGGTCTCAACTCTCCAGGTTTAAGGTATTCTTCCTTCAGCTAAAACATGCATGTGGAACCCAGAGTATGATCAACCATGTGAACGGGAGACGTGTTCAAATATGTCTCAGTTTTCCTCCCCTGGTACTCGGGTGAAACATTCCAGACGCTTTACTAACACTCTCCCCACTTGGAGAGTCAGCGCCTTTAACCTCCAGTTTGGCCCAGTTTGCAATTTCTGCGGAAGATGAACAGGAATAGGGAACACCAATGAGAGACTAGCTGGAGGTGTCTGGACGGGCAAATTTAACTCTCATTTCCCACCAGGAAGAGGAAATAACCAAAGGCTCAGCGTGCCGTGCCGGAACCAGATTAGGGCCTGAAGCCATCCTGCGGTGTTGCGGCCAGCTCAAAAGAAAGCGAGTTGAAGAAAGGAGCTCAGGGGCACTGTAATTCACAAACCTGCAGAGTTATAAATGACAGCTATCGTCCAAAAATATACTGAAGTAAGGCTGCCAAGAGGACTTGAAAGCGGGGCAGAATTGCAGGAAACCGATTTCAGGAGGTAGACTGGAATTGCATTGAAAGCATAGGAAAAGAGGCAGAACGTCCACAATGATGCACTTGGCCAAAAAGGGCGTATGCGTTTTTTCCTGAATATATTCAGGAAAAAACGCATACGCCCTTTTTGGCCAACCAAGCAAGCTTGCAAAGGAAATCTGCACTACAATGAAGTCTCACTTCCCCCCGGTCAAAAGGGCCATCTGAAAAAAGTGTAAAATCCAGAAAGGCAGGACAGGCCATGGAGAACTGGGAGCCTTGTTATGCTGATGGGCGGGATGTAAATTGCCAACAGACACTCGGGAGAAGTGTATGGTTTTTCCTGAAACATCTAAAAAACAAAGCAACAGAGCCTAGGGCACTTCCACTTATGGTCCTATAGCTTAGGGAAATTAAAATCAAAAAGACACAGCCACCCCAAAGTTTGGGACGCCTCTGTTTACAAGAACCTCGTTTACCGTACAAGTTCAATATCACAGAAAGTGAAAAATGGATAAAGAACTTGTGGTACTTACGTACAATGCAGTATCACTCAGCAATGAAATCTATGTCATCAGGCCCGTAGCAGCATAATGACTGGATTCAGGTACGATGATTCTCACTGAAATAAGTCACACAGAAAAAGAAACATCATAAGATATCACTAATACACGGAATGTAAACTTGGCTACACAGGAACTGAATTCCAAAACAGAACAGGGTCTCAAATTTAGAAAACCAACTTATGCTTGCTTAAGGGGAAAGGTGAGTTGGGGTGCTGCATAAAACCAGAGATTGAAATGAGCACAGATAAAGTTCCTTAAGCCAAATATGGACTAGACAAGAGCTACTCCTTGCTCAACGAAATGGACTCAACACCCCATATTAAACGCCTAAGAATGTACCTGACTAGTAAGTATCTTAAAACCTATGGATTGCTATGTCTCCAAAAGAGAATCAAGCGTGTGTACAGGGGCATAAACGCAGCAGTGATAGGATTGGAGAGGTTTGGTGAGCAAATGAAGACCCTTTGAAGTCATATTGCATGGTACCCATTCCACGGGTCTCAACTCTCCAGGTTTAAGATATTCTTCCTTCAGCTAAAACATGCATGTGGAACCCAGAGTATGATCAACCATGTGAACGGGAGACGTGTTCAAATATGTCTCAGTTTTCCTCCCCTGGTACTCGGGTGCAACATTCCAGACGCTTTACTAACACTCTCCCCACTTGGAGAGTCAGCGCCTTTAACCTCCTGTTTGGCCCAGTTTGCAATTTCTGCGGAAGATGAATAGGAATAGGGAACACCAATGAGAGACTAGCTGGAGGTGTCTGGACGGGCAAATTTAACTCTCATTTCCCACCAGGAAGAGGAAATAACCAAAGGCTCAGCGTGCCGGGCCGGAACCAGATTAGGGCCTGAAGCCATCCTGCAGTGTTGCGGCCAGCTCAAAAGAAAGCGAGTTGAAGAAAGGAGCTCAGGGGCACTGTAATTCACAAACCTGCAGAGTTATAAATGACAGCTATCGTCCAAAAATATACTGAAGTAAGGCTGCCAAGAGGACTCGAAAGCGGGGCAGAATTGCAGGAAACCGATTTCAGGAGGTAGACTGGAATTGCATTGAAAGCATAGGAAAAGAGGCAGAACGTCCACAATGATGCACTTGGCCAAAAAGGGCGTATGCGTTTTTTCCTGAATATATACAGGAAAAAACGCATACGCCCTTTTTGGCCAACCAAGCAAGCTTGCAAAGGAAATCTGCACTACAATGAAGTCTCACTTCCCCCCGGTCAAAAGGGCCATCTGAAAAAAGTGTAAAATCCAGAAAGGCAGGACAGGCCATGGAGAACTGGGAGCCTTGTTATGCTGATGGGTGGGATGTAAATTGCCAACAGACACTCGGGAGAAGTGTATGGTGTTTCCTGAAACATCTAAAAAACAAAGCAACAGAGCCTAGGGCACTTCCACTTATGGTCCTATAGCTTAGGGAAATTAAAATCAAAAGACACAGCCACCCCAAAGTTTGGGACGCCTCTGTTTACAAGAACCTCGTTTACCGTACAAGTTCAATATCACAGAAAGTGAAAAATGGATAAAGAACTTGTGGTACTTACGTACAATGCAGTATCACTCAGCAATGAAATCTATGTCATCAGGCCCGTAGCAGCATAATGACTGGATTCAGGTACGATGATTCTCACTGAAATAAGTCACACAGAAAAAGAAACATCATAAGATATCACTAATACATGGAATGTAAACTTGGCTACACAGGAACTGAATTCCAAAACAGAACAGGGTCTCAAATTTAGAAAACCAACTTATGCTTGCTTAAGGGGAAAGGTGAGTTGGGGTGCTGCATAAAACCAGAGATTGAAATGAGCACAGATAAAGTTCCTTAAACCAAATATGGAATAGACAAGAGCTACTCCTTGCTCAACGAAATGGACTCAACACCCCATATTAAACGCCTAAGAATGTACCTGACTAGTAAGTATCTTAAAACCTATGGATTGCTATGTCTCCAAAAGAGAATCAAGCGTGTGTACAGGGGCATAAACGCAGCAGTGATAGGATTGGAGAGGTTCGGTGAGCAAATGAAGACCCTTTGAAGTCATATTGCATGGTACCCATTCCACGGGTCTCAACTCTCCAGGTTTAATGTATTTTTCCTTCAGCTAAAACATGCATGTGGAACCCAGAGTATGATCAACCATGTGAACGGGAGACGTGTTCAAATATGTCTCAGTTTTCGTACCCTGGTACTCGGGTGAAACATTCCAGACGCTTTACTAACACTCTCCCCACTTGGAGAGTCAGCGCCTTTAACCTCCTGTTTGGCCCAGTTTGCAATTTCTGCGGAAGATGAACAGGAATAGGGAACACCAATGAGAGACTAGCTGGAGGTGTCTGGACGGGCAAATTTAACTCTCATTTCCCACCAGGAAGAGGAAATAACCAAAGGCTCAGCGTGCCGTGCCAGAACCAGATTAGGGCCTGAAGCCATCCTGCGGTGTTGCGGCCAGCTCAAAAGAAAGCGAGTTGAAGAAAGGAGCTCAGGGGCACTGTAATTCACAAACCTGCAGAGTTATAAATGACAGCTATCGTCCAAAAATATACTGAAGTAAGGCTGCCAAGAGGACTTGAAAGCGGGGCAGAATTGCAGGAAACCGATTTCAGGAGGTAGACTGGAATTGCATTGAAAGCATAGGAAAAGAGGCAGAACGTCCACAATGATGCACTTGGCCAAAAAGGGCGTATGCGTTTTTTCCTGAATATATTCAGGAAAAAACGCATACGCCCTTTTTGGCCAACCAAGCAAGCTTGCAAAGGAAATCTGCACTACAATGAAGTCTCACTTCCCCCCGGTCAAAAGGGCCATCTGAAAAAAGTGTAAAATCCAGAAAGGCAGGACAGGCCATGGAGAACTGGGAGCCTTGTTATGCTGATGGGCGGGATGTAAATTGCCAACAGACACTCGGGAGAAGTGTATGGTGTTTCCTGAAACATCTAAAAAACAAAGCAACAGAGCCTAGGGCACTTCCACTTATGGTCCTATAGCTTAGGGAAATTAAAATCAAAAAGACACAGCCACCCCAAAGTTTGGGACGCCTCTGTTTACAAGAACCTCGTTTACCGTACAAGTTCAATATCACAGAAAGTGAAAAATGGATAAAGAACTTGTGGTACTTACGTACAATGCAGTATCACTCAGCAATGAAATCTATGTCATCAGGCCCTTAGCAGCACAATGAGTGGATTCAGGTATGATGATTCTAACTGAAATAAGTCACACAGAAAAAGAAACATCATAAGATATCAGTAATACACGGAATGTAAACTTGGCTACACAGGAACTGAATTACAGAACAGAACAGGGTCTCAAATTTAGAAAACCAACTTATGCTTGCTTAAGGGGAAAGGTGAGTTGGGGTGCTGCATAAAACCAGAGATTGAAACGAGCACAGATAAAGTTCCTTAAGCCAAATATGGAATAGACAAGAGCTACTCCTTGCTCAACGAAATGGACTCAACACCGCATATTAAACGCCTAAGAATGTACCTGACTAGTAAGTATCTTAAAACCTATGGATTGCTATGTCTCCGAAAGAGAATCAAGCATGTGTACAGGGGCATAAACGCAGCAGTGATAGGATTGGAGAGGTTCGGTGAGCAAATGAAGACCCTTTGAAATCATATTGCATGGTACCCATTCCACGGGTTTCAACTACCCAGGTTTAAGGTATTCTTCCTTCAGCTAAAACATGCATGTGGAACCTAGAGTATGATCAACCATGTGATCGGGAGACGTGTTCAAATATGTCTCAGTTTTCGTACCCTGGTACTCGGGTGAAACATTCCAGACGCTTTACTAACACTCTCCCCACTTGGAGAGTCAGCGCCTTTAACCTCCTGTTTGGCCCAGTTTGCAATTTCTGTGGAAGATGAACAGGAATAGGGAACACCAATGAGAGACTAGCTGGAGGTGTCTGGACGGGCAAATTTAACTCTCATTTCCCACCAGGAAGAGGAAATAACCAAAGGCTCAGCGTGCCGTGCCGGAACCAGATTAGGGCCTGAAGCCATCCTGCGGTGTTGCGGCCAGCTCAAAAGAAAGCGAGTTGAAGAAAGGAGCTCAGGGGCACTGTAATTCACAAACCTGCAGAGTTATAAATGACAGCTATCGTCCAAAAATATACTGAAGTAAGGCTGCCAAGAGGACTTGAAAGCGGGGCAGAATTGCAGGAAACCGATTTCAGGAGGTAGACTGGAATTGCATTGAAAGCATAGGAAAAGAGGCAGAACGTCCACAATGATGCACTTGGCCAAAAAGGGTGTATGCGTTTTTTCCTGAATATATTCAGGAAAAAACGCATACGCTCTTTTTGGCCAACCAAGCAAGCTTGCAAAGGAAATCTGCACTACAATGAAGTCTCACTTCCCCCCGGTCAAAAGGGCCATCTGAAAAAAGTGTAAAATCCAGAAAGGCAGGACAGGCCATGGAGAACTGGGAGCCTTGTTATGCTGATGGGCGGGATGTAAATTGCCAACAGACACTCGGGAGAAGTGTATGGTGTTTCCTGAAACATCTAAAAAACAAAGCAACAGAGCCTAGGGCACTTCCACTTATGGTCCTATAGCTTAGGGAAATTAAAATCAAAAAGACACAGCCACCCCAAAGTTTGGGACGCCTCTGTTTACAAGAACCTCATTTACCGTACAAGTTCAATATCACAGAAAGTGAAAAATGGATAAAGAACTTGTGGTACTTATGTACAATGCAGTATCACTCAGCAATGAAATCTATGTCATCAGGCCCGTAGCAGCATAATGAGTGGATTCAGGTATGATGATTCTCACTGAAATAAGTCACACAGAAAAAGAAACATCATAAGATATCACTAATACACGGAATGTAAACTTGGCTACACAGGAACTGAATTCCAAAACAGAACAGGGTCTCAAATTTAGAAAACCAACTTATGCTTGCTTAAGGGGAAAGGTGAGTTGGGGTGCTGCATAAAACCAGAGATTGAAATGAGCACAGATAAAGTTCCTTAAGCCAAATATGGACTAGACAAGAGCTACTCCTTGCTCAACGAAATGGACTCAACACCCCATATTAAACGCCTAAGAATGTACCTGACTAGTAAGTATCTTAAAACCTATGGATTGCTATGTCTCCAAAAGAGAATCAAGCGTGTGTACAGGGGCATAAACGCAGCAGTGATAGGATTGGAGAGGTTTGGTGAGCAAATGAAGACCCTTTGAAGTCATATTGCATGGTACCCATTCCACGGGTCTCAACTCTCCAGGTTTAAGGTATTCTTCCTTCAGCTAAAACATGCATGTGGAACCCAGAGTATGATCAACCATGTGAACGGGAGACGTGTTCAAATATGTCTCAGTATTCCTCCCCTGGTACTCGGGTGAAACATTCCAGACGCTTTACTAACACTCTCCCCACTTGGAGAGTCAGCGCCTTTAACCTCCAGTTTGGCCCAGTTTGCAATTTCTGCGGAAGATGAACAGGAATAGGGAACACCAATGAGAGACTAGCTGGAGGTGTCTGGACGGGCAAATTTAACTCTCATTTCCCACCAGGAAGAGGAAATAACCAAAGGCTCAGCGTGCCGTGCCGGAACCAGATTAGGGCCTGAAGCCATCCTGCGGTGTTGCGGCCAGCTCAAAAGAAAGCGAGTTGAAGAAAGGAGCTCAGGGGCACTGTAATTCACAAACCTGCAGAGTTATAAATGACAGCTATCGTCCAAAAATATACTGAAGTAAGGCTGCCAAGAGGACTTGAAAGCGGGGCAGAATTGCAGGAAACCGATTTCAGGAGGTAGACTGGAATTGCATTGAAAGCATAGGAAAAGAGGCAGAACGTCCACAATGATGCACTTGGCCAAAAAGGGCGTATGCGTTTTTTCCTGAATATATTCAGGAAAAAACGCATACGCCCTTTTTGGCCAACCAAGCAAGCTTGCAAAGGAAATCTGCACTACAATGAAGTCTCACTTCCCCCCGGTCAAAAGGGCCATCTGAAAAAAGTGTAAAATCCAGAAAGGCAGGACAGGCCATGGAGAACTGGGAGCCTTGTTATGCTGATGGGCGGGATGTAAATTGCCAACAGACACTCGGGAGAAGTGTATGGTTTTTCCTGAAACATCTAAAAAACAAAGCAACAGAGCCTAGGGCACTTCCACTTATGGTCCTATAGCTTAGGGAAATTAAAATCAAAAAGACACAGCCACCCCAAAGTTTGGGACGCCTCTGTTTACAAGAACCTCGTTTACCGTACAAGTTCAATATCACAGAAAGTGAAAAATGGATAAAGAACTTGTGGTACTTACGTACAATGCAGTATCACTCAGCAATGAAATCTATGTCATCAGGCCCGTAGCAGCATAATGACTGGATTCAGGTACGATGATTCTCACTGAAATAAGTCACACAGAAAAAGAAACATCATAAGATATCACTAATACACGGAATGTAAACTTGGCTACACAGGAACTGAATTCCAAAACAGAACAGGGTCTCAAATTTAGAAAACCAACTTATGCTTGCTTAAGGGGAAAGGTGAGTTGGGGTGCTGCATAAAACCAGAGATTGAAATGAGCACAGATAAAGTTCCTTAAGCCAAATATGGACTAGACAAGAGCTACTCCTTGCTCAACGAAATGGACTCAACACCCCATATTAAACGCCTAAGAATGTACCTGACTAGTAAGTATCTTAAAACCTATGGATTGCTATGTCTCCAAAAGAGAATCAAGCGTGTGTACAGGGGCATAAACGCAGCAGTGATAGGATTGGAGAGGTTTGGTGAGCAAATGAAGACCCTTTGAAGTCATATTGCATGGTACCCATTCCACGGGTCTCAACTCTCCAGGTTTAAGATATTCTTCCTTCAGCTAAAACATGCATGTGGAACCCAGAGTATGATCAACCATGTGAACGGGAGACGTGTTCAAATATGTCTCAGTTTTCCTCCCCTGGTACTCGGGTGCAACATTCCAGACGCTTTACTAACACTCTCCCCACTTGGAGAGTCAGCGCCTTTAACCTCCTGTTTGGCCCAGTTTGCAATTTCTGCGGAAGATGAATAGGAATAGGGAACACCAATGAGAGACTAGCTGGAGGTGTCTGGACGGGCAAATTTAACTCTCATTTCCCACCAGGAAGAGGAAATAACCAAAGGCTCAGCGTGCCGGGCCGGAACCAGATTAGGGCCTGAAGCCATCCTGCAGTGTTGCGGCCAGCTCAAAAGAAAGCGAGTTGAAGAAAGGAGCTCAGGGGCACTGTAATTCACAAACCTGCAGAGTTATAAATGACAGCTATCGTCCAAAAATATACTGAAGTAAGGCTGCCAAGAGGACTCGAAAGCGGGGCAGAATTGCAGGAAACCGATTTCAGGAGGTAGACTGGAATTGCATTGAAAGCATAGGAAAAGAGGCAGAACGTCCACAATGATGCACTTGGCCAAAAAGGGCGTATGCGTTTTTTCCTGAATATATACAGGAAAAAACGCATACGCCCTTTTTGGCCAACCAAGCAAGCTTGCAAAGGAAATCTGCACTACAATGAAGTCTCACTTCCCCCCGGTCAAAAGGGCCATCTGAAAAAAGTGTAAAATCCAGAAAGGCAGGACAGGCCATGGAGAACTGGGAGCCTTGTTATGCTGATGGGTGGGATGTAAATTGCCAACAGACACTCGGGAGAAGTGTATGGTGTTTCCTGAAACATCTAAAAAACAAAGCAACAGAGCCTAGGGCACTTCCACTTATGGTCCTATAGCTTAGGGAAATTAAAATCAAAAGACACAGCCACCCCAAAGTTTGGGACGCCTCTGTTTACAAGAACCTCGTTTACCGTACAAGTTCAATATCACAGAAAGTGAAAAATGGATAAAGAACTTGTGGTACTTACGTACAATGCAGTATCACTCAGCAATGAAATCTATGTCATCAGGCCCGTAGCAGCATAATGACTGGATTCAGGTACGATGATTCTCACTGAAATAAGTCACACAGAAAAAGAAACATCATAAGATATCACTAATACATGGAATGTAAACTTGGCTACACAGGAACTGAATTCCAAAACAGAACAGGGTCTCAAATTTAGAAAACCAACTTATGCTTGCT
The DNA here is from genome assembly GCF_963455315.2 of Globicephala melas. Lineage (NCBI taxonomy): Eukaryota > Metazoa > Chordata > Mammalia > Artiodactyla > Delphinidae > Globicephala > Globicephala melas. The sequence goes on from NW_027207284.1 coordinate 533,538, forward strand.
TAAGGGGAAAGGTGAGTTGGGGTGCTGCATAAAACCAGAGATTGAAATGAGCACAGATAAAGTTCCTTAAACCAAATATGGAATAGACAAGAGCTACTCCTTGCTCAACGAAATGGACTCAACACCCCATATTAAACGCCTAAGAATGTACCTGACTAGTAAGTATCTTAAAACCTATGGATTGCTATGTCTCCAAAAGAGAATCAAGCGTGTGTACAGGGGCATAAACGCAGCAGTGATAGGATTGGAGAGGTTCGGTGAGCAAATGAAGACCCTTTGAAGTCATATTGCATGGTACCCATTCCACGGGTCTCAACTCTCCAGGTTTAATGTATTTTTCCTTCAGCTAAAACATGCATGTGGAACCCAGAGTATGATCAACCATGTGAACGGGAGACGTGTTCAAATATGTCTCAGTTTTCGTACCCTGGTACTCGGGTGCAACATTCCAGACGCTTTACTAACACTCTCCCCACTTGGAGAGTCAGCGCCTTTAACCTCCTGTTTGGCCCAGTTTGCAATTTCTGCGGAAGATGAACAGGAATAGGGAACACCAATGAGAGACTAGCTGGAGGTGTCTGGACGGGCAAATTTAACTCTCATTTCCCACCAGGAAGAGGAAATAACCAAAGGCTCAGCGTGCCGTGCCAGAACCAGATTAGGGCCTGAAGCCATCCTGCGGTGTTGCGGCCAGCTCAAAAGAAAGCGAGTTGAAGAAAGGAGCTCAGGGGCACTGTAATTCACAAACCTGCAGAGTTATAAATGACAGCTATCGTCCAAAAATATACTGAAGTAAGGCTGCCAAGAGGACTTGAAAGCGGGGCAGAATTGCAGGAAACCGATTTCAGGAGGTAGACTGGAATTGCATTGAAAGCATAGGAAAAGAGGCAGAACGTCCACAATGATGCACTTGGCCAAAAAGGGCGTATGCGTTTTTTCCTGAATATATTCAGGAAAAAACGCATACGCCCTTTTTGGCCAACCAAGCAAGCTTGCAAAGGAAATCTGCACTACAATGAAGTCTCACTTCCCCCCGGTCAAAAGGGCCATCTGAAAAAAGTGTAAAATCCAGAAAGGCAGGACAGGCCATGGAGAACTGGGAGCCTTGTTATGCTGATGGGCGGGATGTAAATTGCCAACAGACACTCGGGAGAAGTGTATGGTGTTTCCTGAAACATCTAAAAAACAAAGCAACAGAGCCTAGGGCACTTCCACTTATGGTCCTATAGCTTAGGGAAATTAAAATCAAAAAGACACAGCCACCCCAAAGTTTGGGACGCCTCTGTTTACAAGAACCTCGTTTACCGTACAAGTTCAATATCACAGAAAGTGAAAAATGGATAAAGAACTTGTGGTACTTACGTACAATGCAGTATCACTCAGCAATGAAATCTATGTCATCAGGCCCTTAGCAGCACAATGAGTGGATTCAGGTATGATGATTCTAACTGAAATAAGTCACACAGAAAAAGAAACATCATAAGATATCAGTAATACACGGAATGTAAACTTGGCTACACAGGAACTGAATTACAGAACAGAACAGGGTCTCAAATTTAGAAAACCAACTTATGCTTGCTTAAGGGGAAAGGTGAGTTGGGGTGCTGCATAAAACCAGAGATTGAAACGAGCACAGATAAAGTTCCTTAAGCCAAATATGGAATAGACAAGAGCTACTCCTTGCTCAACGAAATGGACTCAACACCGCATATTAAACGCCTAAGAATGTACCTGACTAGTAAGTATCTTAAAACCTATGGATTGCTATGTCTCCGAAAGAGAATCAAGCATGTGTACAGGGGCATAAACGCAGCAGTGATAGGATTGGAGAGGTTCGGTGAGCAAATGAAGACCCTTTGAAATCATATTGCATGGTACCCATTCCACGGGTTTCAACTACCCAGGTTTAAGGTATTCTTCCTTCAGCTAAAACATGCATGTGGAACCTAGAGTATGATCAACCATGTGATCGGGAGACGTGTTCAAATATGTCTCAGTTTTCGTACCCTGGTACTCGGGTGAAACATTCCAGACGCTTTACTAACACTCTCCCCACTTGGAGAGTCAGCGCCTTTAACCTCCTGTTTGGCCCAGTTTGCAATTTCTGTGGAAGATGAACAGGAATAGGGAACACCAATGAGAGACTAGCTGGAGGTGTCTGGACGGGCAAATTTAACTCTCATTTCCCACCAGGAAGAGGAAATAACCAAAGGCTCAGCGTGCCGTGCCGGAACCAGATTAGGGCCTGAAGCCATCCTGCGGTGTTGCGGCCAGCTCAAAAGAAAGCGAGTTGAAGAAAGGAGCTCAGGGGCACTGTAATTCACAAACCTGCAGAGTTATAAATGACAGCTATCGTCCAAAAATATACTGAAGTAAGGCTGCCAAGAGGACTTGAAAGCGGGGCAGAATTGCAGGAAACCGATTTCAGGAGGTAGACTGGAATTGCATTGAAAGCATAGGAAAAGAGGCAGAACGTCCACAATGATGCACTTGGCCAAAAAGGGCGTATGCGTTTTTTCCTGAATATATTCAGGAAAAAACGCATACGCTCTTTTTGGCCAACCAAGCAAGCTTGCAAAGGAAATCTGCACTACAATGAAGTCTCACTTCCCCCCGGTCAAAAGGGCCATCTGAAAAAAGTGTAAAATCCAGAAAGGCAGGACAGGCCATGGAGAACTGGGAGCCTTGTTATGCTGATGGGCGGGATGTAAATTGCCAACAGACACTCGGGAGAAGTGTATGGTGTTTCCTGAAACATCTAAAAAACAAAGCAACAGAGCCTAGGGCACTTCCACTTATGGTCCTATAGCTTAGGGAAATTAAAATCAAAAAGACACAGCCACCCCAAAGTTTGGGACGCCTCTGTTTACAAGAACCTCATTTACCGTACAAGTTCAATATCACAGAAAGTGAAAAATGGATAAAGAACTTGTGGTACTTATGTACAATGCAGTATCACTCAGCAATGAAATCTATGTCATCAGGCCCGTAGCAGCATAATGAGTGGATTCAGGTATGATGATTCTCACTGAAATAAGTCACACAGAAAAAGAAACATCATAAGATATCACTAATACACGGAATGTAAACTTGGCTACACAGGAACTGAATTCCAAAACAGAACAGGGTCTCAAATTTAGAAAACCAACTTATGCTTGCTTAAGGGGAAAGGTGAGTTGGGGTGCTGCATAAAACCAGAGATTGAAATGAGCACAGATAAAGTTCCTTAAGCCAAATATGGACTAGACAAGAGCTACTCCTTGCTCAACGAAATGGACTCAACACCCCATATTAAACGCCTAAGAATGTACCTGACTAGTAAGTATCTTAAAACCTATGGATTGCTATGTCTCCAAAAGAGAATCAAGCGTGTGTACAGGGGCATAAACGCAGCAGTGATAGGATTGGAGAGGTTTGGTGAGCAAATGAAGACCCTTTGAAGTCATATTGCATGGTACCCATTCCACGGGTCTCAACTCTCCAGGTTTAAGGTATTCTTCCTTCAGCTAAAACATGCATGTGGAACCCAGAGTATGATCAACCATGTGAACGGGAGACGTGTTCAAATATGTCTCAGTTTTCCTCCCCTGGTACTCGGGTGAAACATTCCAGACGCTTTACTAACACTCTCCCCACTTGGAGAGTCAGCGCCTTTAACCTCCAGTTTGGCCCAGTTTGCAATTTCTGCGGAAGATGAACAGGAATAGGGAACACCAATGAGAGACTAGCTGGAGGTGTCTGGACGGGCAAATTTAACTCTCATTTCCCACCAGGAAGAGGAAATAACCAAAGGCTCAGCGTGCCGTGCCGGAACCAGATTAGGGCCTGAAGCCATCCTGCGGTGTTGCGGCCAGCTCAAAAGAAAGCGAGTTGAAGAAAGGAGCTCAGGGGCACTGTAATTCACAAACCTGCAGAGTTATAAATGACAGCTATCGTCCAAAAATATACTGAAGTAAGGCTGCCAAGAGGACTTGAAAGCGGGGCAGAATTGCAGGAAACCGATTTCAGGAGGTAGACTGGAATTGCATTGAAAGCATAGGAAAAGAGGCAGAACGTCCACAATGATGCACTTGGCCAAAAAGGGCGTATGCGTTTTTTCCTGAATATATTCAGGAAAAAACGCATACGCTCTTTTTGGCCAACCAAGCAAGCTTGCAAAGGAAATCTGCACTACAATGAAGTCTCACTTCCCCCCGGTCAGAAGGGCCATCTGAAAAAAGTGTAAAATCCAGAAAGGCAGGACAGGCCATGGAGAACTGGGAGCCTTGTTATGCTGATGGGCGGGATGTAAATTGCCAACAGACACTCGGGAGAAGTGTATGGTGTTTCCTGAAACATCTAAAAAACAAAGCAACAGAGCCTAGGGCACTTCCACTTATGGTCCTATAGCTTAGGGAAATTAAAATCAAAAAGACACAGCCACCCCAAAGTTTGGGACGCCTCTGTTTACAAGAACCTCGTTTACCGTACAAGTTCAATATCACAGAAAGTGAAAAATGGATAAAGAACTTGTGGTACTTACGTACAATGCAGTATCACTCAGCAATGAAATCTATGTCATCAGGCCCGTAGCAGCATAATGAGTGGATTCAGGTACGATGATTCTCACTGAAATAAGTCACACAGAAAAAGAAACATCATAAGATATCACTAATACACGGAATGTAAACTTGGCTACACAGGAACTGAATTCCAAAACAGAACAGGGTCTCAAATTTAGAAAACCAACTTATGCTTGCTTAAGGGGAAAGGTGAGTTGGGGTGCTGCATAAAACCAGAGATTGAAATGAGCACAGATAAAGTTCCTTAAGCCAAATATGGACTAGACAAGAGCTACTCCTTGCTCAACGAAATGGACTCAACACCCCATATTAAACGCCTAAGAATGTACCTGACTAGTAAGTATCTTAAAACCTATGGATTGCTATGTCTCCAAAAGAGAATCAAGCGTGTGTACAGGGGCATAAACGCAGCAGTGATAAGATTGGAGAGGTTTGGTGAGCAAATGAAGACCCTTTGAAGTCATATTGCATGGTACCCATTCCACGGGTCTCAACTCTCCAGGTTTAAGGTATTCTTCCTTCAGCTAAAACATGCATGTGGAACCCAGAGTATGATCAACCATGTGAACGGGAGACGTGTTCAAATATGTCTCAGTTTTCCTCCCCTGGTACTCGGGTGCAACATTCCAGACGCTTTACTAACACTCTCCCCACTTGGAGAGTCAGCGCCTTTAACCTCCTGTTTGGCCCAGTTTGCAATTTCTGCGGAAGATGAACAGGAATAGGGAACACCAATGAGAGACTAGCTGGAGGTGTCTGGACGGGCAAATTTAACTCTCATTTCCCACCAGGAAGAGGAAATAACCAAAGGCTCAGCGTGCCGTGCCGGAACCAGATTAGGGCCTGAAGCCATCCTGCGGTGTTGCGGCCAGCTCAAAAGAAAGCGAGTTGAAGAAAGGAGCTCAGGGGCACTGTAATTCACAAACCTGCAGAGTTATAAATGACAGCTATCGTCCAAAAGTATACTGAAGTAAGGCTGCCAAGAGGACTTGAAAGCGGGGCAGAATTGCAGGAAACCGATTTCAGGAGGTAGACTGGAATTGCATTGAAAGCATAGGAAAAGAGGCAGAACGTCCACAATGATGCACTTGGCCAAAAAGGGCGTATGCGTTTTTTCCTGAATATATTCAGGAAAAAATGCATACGCCCTTTTTGGCCAACCAAGCAAGCTTGCAAAGGAAATCTGCACTACAATGAAGTCTCACTTCCCCCCGGTCAAAAGGGCCATCTGAAAAAAGTGTAAAATCCAGAAAGGCAGGACAGGCCATGGAGAACTGGGAGCCTTGTTATGCTGATGGGCGGGATGTAAATTGCCAACAGACACTCCGGAGAAGTGTATGGTTTTTCCTGAAACATCTAAAAAACAAAGCAACAGAGCCTAGGGCACTTCCACTTATGGTCCTATAGATTAGGGAAATTAAAATCAAAAAGACACAGCCACCCCAAAGTTTGGGACGCCTCTGTTTACAAGAACCTCGTTTACCGTACAAGTTCAATATCACAGAAAGTGAAAAATGGATAAAGAACTTGTGGTACTTACGTACAATGCAGTATCACTCAGCAATGAAATCTATGTCATCAGGCCCGTAGCAGCATAATGACTGGATTCAGGTACGATGATTCTCACTGAAATAAGTCACACAGAAAAAGAAACATCATAAGATATCACTAATACACGGAATGTAAACTTGGCTACACAGGAACTGAATTCCAAAACAGAACAGGGTCTCAAATTTAGAAAACCAACTTATGCTTGCTTAAGGGGAAAGGTGAGTTGGGGTGCTGCATAAAACCAGAGATTGAAATGAGCACAGATAAAGTTCCTTAAGCCAAATATGGACTAGACAAGAGCTACTCCTTGCTCAACGAAATGGACTCAACACCCCATATTAAACGCCTAAGAATGTACCTGACTAGTAAGTATCTTAAAACCTATGGATTGCTATGTCTCCAAAAGAGAATCAAGCGTGTGTACAGGGGCATAAACGCAGCAGTGATAGGATTGGAGAGGTTTGGTGAGCAAATGAAGACCCTTTGAAGTCATATTGCATGGTACCCATTCCACGGGTCTCAACTCTCCAGGTTTAAGATATTCTTCCTTCAGCTAAAACATGCATGTGGAACCCAGAGTATGATCAACCATGTGAACGGGAGACGTGTTCAAATATGTCTCAGTTTTCCTCCCCTGGTACTCGGGTGCAACATTCCAGACGCTTTACTAACACTCTCCCCACTTGGAGAGTCAGCGCCTTTAACCTCCTGTTTGGCCCAGTTTGCAATTTCTGCGGAAGATGAATAGGAATAGGGAACACCAATGAGAGACTAGCTGGAGGTGTCTGGACGGGCAAATTTAACTCTCATTTCCCACCAGGAAGAGGAAATAACCAAAGGCTCAGCGTGCCGGGCCGGAACCAGATTAGGGCCTGAAGCCATCCTGCAGTGTTGCGGCCAGCTCAAAAGAAAGCGAGTTGAAGAAAGGAGCTCAGGGGCACTGTAATTCACAAACCTGCAGAGTTATAAATGACAGCTATCGTCCAAAAATATACTGAAGTAAGGCTGCCAAGAGGACTCGAAAGCGGGGCAGAATTGCAGGAAACCGATTTCAGGAGGTAGACTGGAATTGCATTGAAAGCATAGGAAAAGAGGCAGAACGTCCACAATGATGCACTTGGCCAAAAAGGGCGTATGCGTTTTTTCCTGAATATATTCAGGAAAAAACGCATACGCCCTTTTTGGCCAACCAAGCAAGCTTGCAAAGGAAATCTGCACTACAATGAAGTCTCACTTCCCCCCGGTCAAAAGGGCCATCTGAAAAAAGTGTAAAATCCAGAAAGGCAGGACAGGCCATGGAGAACTGGGAGCCTTGTTATGCTGATGGGTGGGATGTAAATTGCCAACAGACACTCGGGAGAAGTGTATGGTGTTTCCTGAAACATCTAAAAAACAAAGCAACAGAGCCTAGGGCACTTCCACTTATGGTCCTATAGCTTAGGGAAATTAAAATCAAAAGACACAGCCACCCCAAAGTTTGGGACGCCTCTGTTTACAAGAACCTCGTTTACCGTACAAGTTCAATATCACAGAAAGTGAAAAATGGATAAAGAACTTATGGTACTTACGTACAATGCAGTATCACTCAGCAATGAAATCTATGTCATCAGGCCCGTAGCAGCATAATGAGTGGATTCAGGTACGATGATTCTCACTGAAATAAGTCACACAGAAAAAGAAACATCATAAGATATCACTAATACATGGAATGTAAACTTGGCTACACAGGAACTGAATTCCAAAACAGAACAGGGTCTCAAATTTAGAAAACCAACTTATGCTTGCTTAAGGGGAAAGGTGAGTTGGGGTGCTGCATAAAACCAGAGATTGAAATGAGCACAGATAAAGTTCCTTAAACCAAATATGGAATAGACAAGAGCTACTCCTTGCTCAACGAAATGGACTCAACACCCCATATTAAACGCCTAAGAATGTACCTGACTAGTAAGTATCTTAAAACCTATGGATTGCTATGTCTCCAAAAGAGAATCAAGCGTGTGTACAGGGGCATAAACGCAGCAGTGATAGGATTGGAGAGGTTCGGTGAGCAAATGAAGACCCTTTGAAGTCATATTGCATGGTACCCATTCCACGGGTCTCAACTCTCCAGGTTTAATGTATTTTTCCTTCAGCTAAAACATGCATGTGGAACCCAGAGTATGATCAACCATGTGAACGGGAGACGTGTTCAAATATGTCTCAGTTTTCGTACCCTGGTACTCGGGTGCAACATTCCAGACGCTTTACTAACACTCTCCCCACTTGGAGAGTCAGCGCCTTTAACCTCCTGTTTGGCCCAGTTTGCAATTTCTGCGGAAGATGAACAGGAATAGGGAACACCAATGAGAGACTAGCTGGAGGTGTCTGGACGGGCAAATTTAACTCTCATTTCCCACCAGGAAGAGGAAATAACCAAAGGCTCAGCGTGCCGTGCCAGAACCAGATTAGGGCCTGAAGCCATCCTGCGGTGTTGCGGCCAGCTCAAAAGAAAGCGAGTTGAAGAAAGGAGCTCAGGGGCACTGTAATTCACAAACCTGCAGAGTTATAAATGACAGCTATCGTCCAAAAATATACTGAAGTAAGGCTGCCAAGAGGACTTGAAAGCGGGGCAGAATTGCAGGAAACCAATTTCAGGAGGTAGACTGGAATTGCATTGAAAGCATAGGAAAAGAGGCAGAACGTCCACAATGATGCACTTGGCCAAAAAGGGCGTATGCGTTTTTTCCTGAATATATTCAGGAAAAAACGCATACGCCCTTTTTGGCCAACCAAGCAAGCTTGCAAAGGAAATCTGCACTACAATGAAGTCTCACTTCCCCCCGGTCAAAAGGGCCATCTGAAAAAAGTGTAAAATCCAGAAAGGCAGGACAGGCCATGGAGAACTGGGAGCCTTGTTATGCTGATGGGCGGGATGTAAATTGCCAACAGACACTCGGGAGAAGTGTATGGTGTTTCCTGAAACATCTAAAAAACAAAGCAACAGAGCCTAGGGCACTTCCACTTATGGTCCTATAGCTTAGGGAAATTAAAATCAAAAAGACACAGCCACCCCAAAGTTTGGGACGCCTCTGTTTACAAGAACCTCGTTTACCGTACAAGTTCAATATCACAGAAAGTGAAAAATGGATAAAGAACTTGTGGTACTTACGTACAATGCAGTATCACTCAGCAATGAAATCTATGTCATCAGGCCCTTAGCAGCACAATGAGTGGATTCAGGTATGATGATTCTAACTGAAATAAGTCACACAGAAAAAGAAACATCATAAGATATCAGTAATACACGGAATGTAAACTTGGCTACACAGGAACTGAATTACAGAACAGAACAGGGTCTCAAATTTAGAAAACCAACTTATGCTTGCTTAAGGGGAAAGGTGAGTTGGGGTGCTGCATAAAACCAGAGATTGAAACGAGCACAGATAAAGTTCCTTAAGCCAAATATGGAATAGACAAGAGCTACTCCTTGCTCAACGAAATGGACTCAACACCGCATATTAAACGCCTAAGAATGTACCTGACTAGTAAGTATCTTAAAACCTATGGATTGCTATGTCTCCGAAAGAGAATCAAGCATGTGTACAGGGGCATAAACGCAGCAGTGATAGGATTGGAGAGGTTCGGTGAGCAAATGAAGACCCTTTGAAATCATATTGCATGGTACCCATTCCACGGGTTTCAACTACCCAGGTTTAAGGTATTCTTCCTTCAGCTAAAACATGCATGTGGAACCTAGAGTATGATCAACCATGTGATCGGGAGACGTGTTCAAATATGTCTCAGTTTTCGTACCCTGGTACTCGGGTGCAACATTCCAGACGCTTTACTAACACTCTCCCGACTTGGAGAGTCCGTCCCTTTAATCTCCTGTTTGGCCCAGTTTGCAATTTCTGCGGAAGATGAACAGGAATAGCGAGAACCAATGAGAGACTAGCTGGAGGTGTCTGGACGGGCAAATTTAACTCTCATTTCCCACCAGGAAGAGGAAATAACCAAAGGCTCAGCGTGCCGTGCCGGAACCAGATTAGGGCCTGAAGCCATCCTGCGGTGTTGCGGCCAGCTCAAAAGAAAGCGAGTTGAAGAAAGGAGCTCAGGGGCACTGTAATTCACAAACCTGCAGAGTTATAAATGACAGCTATCGTCCAAAAATATACTGAAGTAAGGCTGCCAAGAGGACTTGAAAGCGGGGCAGAATTGCAGGAAACCGATTTCAGGAGGTAGACTGGAATTGCATTGAAAGCATAGGAAAAGAGGCAGAACGTCCACAATGATGCACTTGGCCAAAAAGGGCGTATGCGTTTTTTCCTGAATATATTCAGGAAAAAACGCATACGCCCTTTTTGGCCAACCAAGCAAGCTTGCAAAGGAAATCTGCACTACAATGAAGTCTCACTTCCCCCCAGTCAAAAGGGCCATCTGAAAAAAGTGTAAAATCCAGAAAGGCAGGACAGGCCATGGAGAACTGGGAGCCTTGTTATGCTGATGGGCGGGATGTAAATTGCCAACAGACACTCGGGAGAAGTGTATGGTGTTTCCTGAAACATCTAAAAAACAAAGCAACAGAGCCTAGGGCACTTCCACTTATGGTCCTATAGCTTAGGGAAATTAAAATCAAAAAGACACAGCCACCCCAAAGTTTGGGACGCCTCTGTTTACAAGAACCTCGTTTACCGTACAAGTTCAATATCACAGAAAGTGAAAAATGGATAAAGAACTTGTGGTACTTACGTACAATGCAGTATCACTCAGCAATGAAATCTATGTCATCAGGCCCGTAGCAGCATAATGAGTGGATTCAGGTACGATGATTCTCACTGAAATAAGTCACACAGAAAAAGAAACATCATAAGATATCACTAATACACGGAATGTAAACTTGGCTACACAGGAACTGAATTCCAAAACAGAACAGGGTCTCAAATTTAGAAAACCAACTTATGCTTGCTTAAGGGGAAAGGTGAGTTGGGGTGCTGCATAAAACCAGAGATTGAAATGAGCACAGATAAAGTTCCTTAAGCCAAATATGGACTAGACAAGAGCTACTCCTTGCTCAACGAAATGGACTCAACACCCCATATTAAACGCCTAAGAATGTACCTGACTAGTAAGTATCTTAAAACCTATGGATTGCTATGTCTCCAAAAGAGAATCAAGCGTGTGTACAGGGGCATAAACGCAGCAGTGATAGGATTGGAGAGGTTTGGTGAGCAAATGAAGACCCTTTGAAGTCATATTGCATGGTACCCATTCCACGGGTCTCAACTCTCCAGGTTTAAGGTATTCTTCCTTCAGCTAAAACATGCATGTGGAACCCAGAGTATGATCAACCATGTGAACGGGAGACGTGTTCAAATATGTCTCAGTTTTCCTCCCCTGGTACTCGGGTGCAACATTCCAGACGCTTTACTAACACTCTCCCCACTTGGAGAGTCAGCGCCTTTAACCTCCTGTTTGGCCCAGTTTGCAATTTCTGCGGAAGATGAACAGGAATAGGGAACACCAATGAGAGACTAGCTGGAGGTGTCTGGACGGGCAAATTTAACTCTCATTTCCCACCAGGAAGAGGAAATAACCAAAGGCTCAGCGTGCCGTGCCGGAACCAGATTAGGGCCTGAAGCCATCCTGCGGTGTTGCGGCCAGCTCAAAAGAAAGCGAGTTGAAGAAAGGAGCTCAGGGGCACTGTAATTCACAAACCTGCAGAGTTATAAATGACAGCTATCGTCCAAAAGTATACTGAAGTAAGGCTGCCAAGAGGACTTGAAAGCGGGGCAGAATTGCAGGAAACCGATTTCAGGAGGTAGACTGGAATTGCATTGAAAGCATAGGAAAAGAGGCAGAACGTCCACAATGATGCACTTGGCCAAAAAGGGCGTATGCGTTTTTTCCTGAATATATTCAGGAAAAAATGCATACGCCCTTTTTGGCCAACCAAGCAAGCTTGCAAAGGAAATCTGCACTACAATGAAGTCTCACTTCCCCCCGGTCAAAAGGGCCATCTGAAAAAAGTGTAAAATCCAGAAAGGCAGGACAGGCCATGGAGAACTGGGAGCCTTGTTATGCTGATGGGCGGGATGTAAATTGCCAACAGACACTCGGGAGAAGTGTATGGTTTTTCCTGAAACATCTAAAAAACAAAGCAACAGAGCCTAGGGCACTTCCACTTATGGTCCTATAGCTTAGGGAAATTAAAATCAAAAAGACACAGCCACCCCAAAGTTTGGGACGCCTCTGTTTACAAGAACCTCGTTTACCGTACAAGTTCAATATCACAGAAAGTGAAAAATGGATAAAGAACTTGTGGTACTTACGTACAATGCAGTATCACTCAGCAATGAAATCTATGTCATCAGGCCCGTAGCAGCATAATGACTGGATTCAGGTACGATGATTCTCACTGAAATAAGTCACACAGAAAAAGAAACATCATAAGGTATCACTAATACACGGAATGTAAACTTGGCTACACAGGAACTGAATTCCAAAACAGAACAGGGTCTCAAATTTAGAAAACCAACTTATGCTTGCTTAAGGGGAAAGGTGAGTTGGGGTGCTGCATAAAACCAGAGATTGAAATGAGCACAGATAAAGTTCCTTAAGCCAAATATGGACTAGACAAGAGCTACTCCTTGCTCAACGAAATGGACTCAACACCCCATATTAAACGCCTAAGAATGTACCTGACTAGTAAGTATCTTAAAACCTATGGATTGCTATGTCTCCAAAAGAGAATCAAGCGTGTGTACAGGGGCATAAACGCAGCAGTGATAGGATTGGAGAGGTTTGGTGAGCAAATGAAGACCCTTTGAAGTCATATTGCATGGTACCCATTCCACGGGTCTCAACTCTCCAGGTTTAAGATATTCTTCCTTCAGCTAAAACATGCATGTGGAACCCAGAGTATGATCAACCATGTGAACGGGAGACGTGTTCAAATATGTCTCAGTTTTCCTCCCCTGGTACTCGGGTGCAACATTCCAGACGCTTTACTAACACTCTCCCCACTTGGAGAGTCAGCGCCTTTAACCTCCTGTTTGGCCCAGTTTGCAATTTCTGCGGAAGATGAATAGGAATAGGGAACACCAATGAGAGACTAGCTGGAGGTGTCTGGACGGGCAAATTTAACTCTCATTTCCCACCAGGAAGAGGAAATAACCAAAGGCTCAGCGTGCCGGGCCGGAACCAGATTAGGGCCTGAAGCCATCCTGCAGTGTTGCGGCCAGCTCAAAAGAAAGCGAGTTGAAGAAAGGAGCTCAGGGGCACTGTAATTCACAAACCTGCAGAGTTATAAATGACAGCTATCGTCCAAAAATATACTGAAGTAAGGCTGCCAAGAGGACTCGAAAGCGGGGCAGAATTGCAGGAAACCGATTTCAGGAGGTAGACTGGAATTGCATTGAAAGCATAGGAAAAGAGGCAGAACGTCCACAATGATGCACTTGGCCAAAAAGGGCGTATGCGTTTTTTCCTGAATATATTCAGGAAAAAACGCATACGCCCTTTTTGGCCAACCAAGCAAGCTTGCAAAGGAAATCTGCACTACAATGAAGTCTCACTTCCCCCCGGTCAAAAGGGCCATCTGAAAAAAGTGTAAAATCCAGAAAGGCAGGACAGGCCATGGAGAACTGGGAGCCTTGTTATGCTGATGGGTGGGATGTAAATTGCCAACAGACACTCGGGAGAAGTGTATGGTGTTTCCTGAAACATCTAAAAAACAAAGCAACAGAGCCTAGGGCACTTCCACTTATGGTCCTATAGCTTAGGGAAATTAAAATCAAAAGACACAGCCACCCCAAAGTTTGGGACGCCTCTGTTTACAAGAACCTCGTTTACCGTACAAGTTCAATATCACAGAAAGTGAAAAATGGATAAAGAACTTGTGGTACTTACGTACAATGCAGTATCACTCAGCAATGAAATCTATGTCATCAGGCCCGTAGCAGCATAATGAGTGGATTCAGGTACGATGATTCTCACTGAAATAAGTCACACAGAAAAAGAAACATCATAAGATATCACTAATACATGGAATGTAAACTTGGCTACACAGGAACTGAATTCCAAAACAGAACAGGGTCTCAAATTTAGAAAACCAACTTATGCTTGCTTAAGGGGAAAGGTGAGTTGGGGTGCTGCATAAAACCAGAGATTGAAATGATCACAGATAAAGTTCCTTAAACCAAATATGGAATAGACAAGAGCTACTCCTTGCTCAACGAAATGGACTCAACACCCCATATTAAACGCCTAAGAATGTACCTGACTAGTAAGTATCTTAAAACCTATGGATTGCTATGTCTCCAAAAGAGAATCAAGCGTGTGTACAGGGGCATAAACGCAGCAGTGATAGGATTGGAGAGGTTCGGTGAGCAAATGAAGACCCTTTGAAGTCATATTGCATGGTACCCATTCCACGGGTCTCAACTCTCCAGGTTTAATGTATTTTTCCTTCAGCTAAAACATGCATGTGGAACCCAGAGTATGATCAACCATGTGAACGGGAGACGTGTTCAAATATGTCTCAGTTTTCGTACCCTGGTACTCGGGTGCAACATTCCAGACGCTTTACTAACACTCTCCCCACTTGGAGAGTCAGCGCCTTTAACCTCCTGTTTGGCCCAGTTTGCAATTTCTGCGGAAGATGAACAGGAATAGGGAACACCAATGAGAGACTAGCTGGAGGTGTCTGGACGGGCAAATTTAACTCTCATTTCCCACCAGGAAGAGGAAATAACCAAAGGCTCAGCGTGCCGTGCCAGAACCAGATTAGGGCCTGAAGCCATCCTGCGGTGTTGCGGCCAGCTCAAAAGAAAGCGAGTTGAAGAAAGGAGCTCAGGGGCACTGTAATTCACAAACCTGCAGAGTTATAAATGACAGCTATCGTCCAAAAATATACTGAAGTAAGGCTGCCAAGAGGACTTGAAAGCGGGGCAGAATTGCAGGAAACCGATTTCAGGAGGTAGACTGGAATTGCATTGAAAGCATAGGAAAAGAGGCAGAACGTCCACAATGATGCACTTGGCCAAAAAGGGCGTATGCGTTTTTTCCTGAATATATTCAGGAAAAAACGCATACGCCCTTTTTGGCCAACCAAGCAAGCTTGCAAAGGAAATCTGCACTACAATGAAGTCTCACTTCCCCCCGGTCAAAAGGGCCATCTGAAAAAAGTGTAAAATCCAGAAAGGCAGGACAGGCCATGGAGAACTGGGAGCCTTGTTATGCTGATGGGCGGGATGTAAATTGCCAACAGACACTCGGGAGAAGTGTATGGTGTTTCCTGAAACATCTAAAAAACAAAGCAACAGAGCCTAGGGCACTTCCACTTATGGTCCTATAGCTTAGGGAAATTAAAATCAAAAAGACACAGCCACCCCAAAGTTTGGGACGCCTCTGTTTACAAGAACCTCGTTTACCGTACAAGTTCAATATCACAGAAAGTGAAAAATGGATAAAGAACTTGTGGTACTTACGTACAATGCAGTATCACTCAGCAATGAAATCTATGTCATCAGGCCCTTAGCAGCACAATGAGTGGATTCAGGTATGATGATTCTAACTGAAATAAGTCACACAGAAAAAGAAACATCATAAGATATCAGTAATACACGGAATGTAAACTTGGCTACACAGGAACTGAATTACAGAACAGAACAGGGTCTCAAATTTAGAAAACCAACTTATGCTTGCTTAAGGGGAAAGGTGAGTTGGGGTGCTGCATAAAACCAGAGATTGAAACGAGCACAGATAAAGTTCCTTAAGCCAAATATGGAATAGACAAGAGCTACTCCTTGCTCAACGAAATGGACTCAACACCGTATATTAAACGCCTAAGAATGTACCTGACTAGTAAGTATCTTAAAACCTATGGATTGCTATGTCTCCGAAAGAGAATCAAGCATGTGTACAGGGGCATAAACGCAGCAGTGATAGGATTGGAGAGGTTCGGTGAGCAAATGAAGACCCTTTGAAATCATATTGCATGGTACCCATTCCACGGGTTTCAACTACCCAGGTTTAAGGTATTCTTCCTTCAGCTAAAACATGCATGTGGAACCTAGAGTATGATCAACCATGTGATCGGGAGACGTGTTCAAATATGTCTCAGTTTTCGTACCCTGGTACTCGGGTGCAACATTCCAGACGCTTTACTAACACTCTCCCGACTTGGAGAGTCCGTCCCTTTAATCTCCTGTTTGGCCCAGTTTGCAATTTCTGCGGAAGATGAACAGGAATAGCGAGAACCAATGAGAGACTAGCTGGAGGTGTCTGGACGGGCAAATTTAACTCTCATTTCCCACCAGGAAGAGGAAATAACCAAAGGCTCAGCGTGCCGTGCCGGAACCAGATTAGGGCCTGAAGCCATCCTGCGGTGTTGCGGCCAGCTCAAAAGAAAGCGAGTTGAAGAAAGGAGCTCAGGGGCACTGTAATTCACAAACCTGCAGAGTTATAAATGACAGCTATCGTCCAAAAATATACTGAAGTAAGGCTGCCAAGAGGACTTGAAAGCGGGGCAGAATTGCAGGAAACCGATTTCAGGAGGTAGACTGGAATTGCATTGAAAGCATAGGAAAAGAGGCAGAACGTCCACAATGATGCACTTGGCCAAAAAGGGCGTATGCGTTTTTTCCTGAATATATTCAGGAAAAAACGCATACGCCCTTTTTGGCCAACCAAGCAAGCTTGCAAAGGAAATCTGCACTACAATGAAGTCTCACTTCCCCCCGGTCAAAAGGGCCATCTGAAAAAAGTGTAAAATCCAGAAAGGCAGGACAGGCCATGGAGAACTGGGAGCCTTGTTATGCTGATGGGCGGGATGTAAATTGCCAACAGACACTCGGGAGAAGTGTATGGTGTTTCCTGAAACATCTAAAAAACAAAGCAACAGAGCCTAGGGCACTTCCACTTATGGTCCTATAGCTTAGGGAAATTAAAATCAAAAAGACACAGCCACCCCAAAGTTTGGGACGCCTCTGTTTAAAAGAACCTCGTTTACCGTACAAGTTCAATATCACAGAAAGTGAAAAATGGATAAAGAACTTGTGGTACTTACGTACAATGCAGTATCACTCAGCAATGAAATCTATGTCATCAGGCCCGTAGCAGCATAATGAGTGGATTCAGGTACGATGATTCTCACTGAAATAAGTCACACAGAAAAAGAAACATCATAAGATATCACTAATACACGGAATGTAAACTTGGCTACACAGGAACTGAATTCCAAAACAGAACAGGGTCTCAAATTTAGAAAACCAACTTATGCTTGCTTAAGGGGAAAGGTGAGTTGGGGTGCTGCATAAAACCAGAGATTGAAATGAGCACAGATAAAGTTCCTTAAGCCAAATATGGACTAGACAAGAGCTACTCCTTGCTCAACGAAATGGACTCAACACCCCATATTAAACGCCTAAGAATGTACCTGACTAGTAAGTATCTTAAAACCTATGGATTGCTATGTCTCCAAAAGAGAATCAAGCGTGTGTACAGGGGCATAAACGCAGCAGTGATAGGATTGGAGAGGTTTGGTGAGCAAATGAAGACCCTTTGAAGTCATATTGCATGGTACCCATTCCACGGGTCTCAACTCTCCAGGTTTAAGGTATTCTTCCTTCAGCTAAAACATGCATGTGGAACCCAGAGTATGATCAACCATGTGAACGGGAGACGTGTTCAAATATGTCTCAGTTTTCCTCCCCTGGTACTCGGGTGCAACATTCCAGACGCTTTACTAACACTCTCCCCACTTGGAGAGTCAGCGCCTTTAACCTCCTGTTTGGCCCAGTTTGCAATTTCTGCGGAAGATGAACAGGAATAGGGAACACCAATGAGAGACTAGCTGGAGGTGTCTGGACGGGCAAATTTAACTCTCATTTCCCACCAGGAAGAGGAAATAACCAAAGGCTCAGCGTGCCGTGCCGGAACCAGATTAGGGCCTGAAGCCATCCTGCGGTGTTGCGGCCAGCTCAAAAGAAAGCGAGTTGAAGAAAGGAGCTCAGGGGCACTGTAATTCACAAACCTGCAGAGTTATAAATGACAGCTATCGTCCAAAAGTATACTGAAGTAAGGCTGCCAAGAGGACTTGAAAGCGGGGCAGAATTGCAGGAAACCGATTTCAGGAGGTAGACTGGAATTGCATTGAAAGCATAGGAAAAGAGGCAGAACGTCCACAATGATGCACTTGGCCAAAAAGGGCGTATGCGTTTTTTCCTGAATATATTCAGGAAAAAACGCATACGCCCTTTTTGGCCAACCAAGCAAGCTTGCAAAGGAAATCTGCACTACAATGAAGTCTCACTTCCCCCCGGTCAAAAGGGCCATCTGAAAAAAGTGTAAAATCCAGAAAGGCAGGACAGGCCATGGAGAACTGGGAGCCTTGTTATGCTGATGGGCGGGATGTAAATTGCCAACAGACACTCGGGAGAAGTGTATGGTGTTTCCTGAAACATCTAAAAAACAAAGCAACAGAGCCTAGGGCACTTCCACTTATGGTCCTATAGCTTAGGGAAATTAAAATCAAAAAGACACAGCCACCCCAAAGTTTGGGACGCCTCTGTTTACAAGAACCTCGTTTACCGTACAAGTTCAATATCACAGAAAGTGAAAAATGGATAAAGAACTTGTGGTACTTACGTACAATGCAGTATCACTCAGCAATGAAATCTATGTCATCAGGCCCGTAGCAGCATAATGAGTGGATTCAGGTACGATGATTCTCACTGAAATAAGTCACACAGAAAAAGAAACATCATAAGATATCACTAATACACGGAATGTAAACTTGGCTACACAGGAACTGAATTCCAAAACAGAACAGGGTCTCAAATTTAGAAAACCAACTTATGCTTGCTTAAGGGGAAAGGTGAGTTGGGGTGCTGCATAAAACCAGAGATTGAAATGAGCACAGATAAAGTTCCTTAAGCCAAATATGGACTAGACAAGAGCTACTCCTTGCTCAACGAAATGGACTCAACACCCCATATTAAACGCCTAAGAATGTACCTGACTAGTAAGTATCTTAAAACCTATGGATTGCTATGTCTCCAAAAGAGAATCAAGCGTGTGTACAGGGGCATAAACGCAGCAGTGATAGGATTGGAGAGGTTTGGTGAGCAAATGAAGACCCTTTGAAGTCATATTGCATGGTACCCATTCCACGGGTCTCAACTCTCCAGGTTTAAGATATTCTTCCTTCAGCTAAAACATGCATGTGGAACCCAGAGTATGATCAACCATGTGAACGGGAGACGTGTTCAAATATGTCTCAGTTTTCCTCCCCTGGTACTCGGGTGCAACATTCCAGACGCTTTACTAACACTCTCCCCACTTGGAGAGTCAGCGCCTTTAACCTCCTGTTTGGCCCAGTTTGCAATTTCTGCGGAAGATGAATAGGAATAGGGAACACCAATGAGAGACTAGCTGGAGGTGTCTGGACGGGCAAATTTAACTCTCATTTCCCACCAGGAAGAGGAAATAACCAAAGGCTCAGCGTGCCGGGCCGGAACCAGATTAGGGCCTGAAGCCATCCTGCAGTGTTGCGGCCAGCTCAAAAGAAAGCGAGTTGAAGAAAGGAGCTCAGGGGCACTGTAATTCACAAACCTGCAGAGTTATAAATGACAGCTATCGTCCAAAAATATACTGAAGTAAGGCTGCCAAGAGGACTCGAAAGCGGGGCAGAATTGCAGGAAACCGATTTCAGGAGGTAGACTGGAATTGCATTGAAAGCATAGGAAAAGAGGCAGAACGTCCACAATGATGCACTTGGCCAAAAAGGGCGTATGCGTTTTTTCCTGAATATATTCAGGAAAAAACGCATACGCCCTTTTTGGCCAACCAAGCAAGCTTGCAAAGGAAATCTGCACTACAATGAAGTCTCACTTCCCCCCGGTCAAAAGGGCCATCTGAAAAAAGTGTAAAATCCAGAAAGGCAGGACAGGCCATGGAGAACTGGGAGCCTTGTTATGCTGATGGGTGGGATGTAAATTGCCAACAGACACTCGGGAGAAGTGTATGGTGTTTCCTGAAACATCTAAAAAACAAAGCAACAGAGCCTAGGGCACTTCCACTTATGGTCCTATAGCTTAGGGAAATTAAAATCAAAAGACACAGCCACCCCAAAGTTTGGGACGCCTCTGTTTACAAGAACCTCGTTTACCGTACAAGTTCAATATCACAGAAAGTGAAAAATGGATAAAGAACTTGTGGTACTTACGTACAATGCAGTATCACTCAGCAATGAAATCTATGTCATCAGGCCCGTAGCAGCATAATGAGTGGATTCAGGTACGATGATTCTCACTGAAATAAGTCACACAGAAAAAGAAACATCATAAGATATCACTAATACATGGAATGTAAACTTGGCTACACAGGAACTGAATTCCAAAACAGAACAGGGTCTCAAATTTAGAAAACCAACTTATGCTTGCTTAAGGGGAAAGGTGAGTTGGGGTGCTGCATAAAACCAGAGATTGAAATGATCACAGATAAAGTTCCTTAAACCAAATATGGAATAGACAAGAGCTACTCCTTGCTCAACGAAATGGACTCAACACCCCATATTAAACGCCTAAGAATGTACCTGACTAGTAAGTATCTTAAAACCTATGGATTGCTATGTCTCCAAAAGAGAATCAAGCGTGTGTACAGGGGCATAAACGCAGCAGTGATAGGATTGGAGAGGTTCGGTGAGCAAATGAAGACCCTTTGAAGTCATATTGCATGGTACCCATTCCACGGGTCTCAACTCTCCAGGTTTAATGTATTTTTCCTTCAGCTAAAACATGCATGTGGAACCCAGAGTATGATCAACCATGTGAACGGGAGACGTGTTCAAATATGTCTCAGTTTTCGTACCCTGGTACTCGGGTGCAACATTCCAGACGCTTTACTAACACTCTCCCCACTTGGAGAGTCAGCGCCTTTAACCTCCTGTTTGGCCCAGTTTGCAATTTCTGCGGAAGATGAACAGGAATAGGGAACACCAATGAGAGACTAGCTGGAGGTGTCTGGACGGGCAAATTTAACTCTCATTTCCCACCAGGAAGAGGAAATAACCAAAGGCTCAGCGTGCCGTGCCAGAACCAGATTAGGGCCTGAAGCCATCCTGCGGTGTTGCGGCCAGCTCAAAAGAAAGCGAGTTGAAGAAAGGAGCTCAGGGGCACTGTAATTCACAAACCTGCAGAGTTATAAATGACAGCTATCGTCCAAAAATATACTGAAGTAAGGCTGCCAAGAGGACTTGAAAGCGGGGCAGAATTGCAGGAAACCGATTTCAGGAGGTAGACTGGAATTGCATTGAAAGCATAGGAAAAGAGGCAGAACGTCCACAATGATGCACTTGGCCAAAAAGGGCGTATGCGTTTTTTCCTGAATATATTCAGGAAAAAACGCATACGCCCTTTTTGGCCAACCAAGCAAGCTTGCAAAGGAAATCTGCACTACAATGAAGTCTCACTTCCCCCCGGTCAAAAGGGCCATCTGAAAAAAGTGTAAAATCCAGAAAGGCAGGACAGGCCATGGAGAACTGGGAGCCTTGTTATGCTGATGGGCGGGATGTAAATTGCCAACAGACACTCGGGAGAAGTGTATGGTGTTTCCTGAAACATCTAAAAAACAAAGCAACAGAGCCTAGGGCACTTCCACTTATGGTCCTATAGCTTAGGGAAATTAAAATCAAAAAGACACAGCCACCCCAAAGTTTGGGACGCCTCTGTTTACAAGAACCTCGTTTACCGTACAAGTTCAATATCACAGAAAGTGAAAAATGGATAAAGAACTTGTGGTACTTACGTACAATGCAGTATCACTCAGCAATGAAATCTATGTCATCAGGCCCTTAGCAGCACAATGAGTGGATTCAGGTATGATGATTCTAACTGAAATAAGTCACACAGAAAAAGAAACATCATAAGATATCAGTAATACACGGAATGTAAACTTGGCTACACAGGAACTGAATTACAGAACAGAACAGGGTCTCAAATTTAGAAAACCAACTTATGCTTGCTTAAGGGGAAAGGTGAGTTGGGGTGCTGCATAAAACCAGAGATTGAAACGAGCACAGATAAAGTTCCTTAAGCCAAATATGGAATAGACAAGAGCTACTCCTTGCTCAACGAAATGGACTCAACACCGCATATTAAACGCCTAAGAATGTACCTGACTAGTAAGTATCTTAAAACCTATGGATTGCTATGTCTCCGAAAGAGAATCAAGCATGTGTACAGGGGCATAAACGCAGCAGTGATAGGATTGGAGAGGTTCGGTGAGCAAATGAAGACCCTTTGAAATCATATTGCATGGTACCCATTCCACGGGTTTCAACTACCCAGGTTTAAGGTATTCTTCCTTCAGCTAAAACATGCATGTGGAACCTAGAGTATGATCAACCATGTGATCGGGAGACGTGTTCAAATATGTCTCAGTTTTCGTACCCTGGTACTCGGGTGCAACATTCCAGACGCTTTACTAACACTCTCCCGACTTGGAGAGTCCGTCCCTTTAATCTCCTGTTTGGCCCAGTTTGCAATTTCTGCGGAAGATGAACAGGAATAGCGAGAACCAATGAGAGACTAGCTGGAGGTGTCTGGACGGGCAAATTTAACTCTCATTTCCCACCAGGAAGAGGAAATAACCAAAGGCTCAGCGTGCCGTGCCGGAACCAGATTAGGGCCTGAAGCCATCCTGCGGTGTTGCGGCCAGCTCAAAAGAAAGCGAGTTGAAGAAAGGAGCTCAGGGGCACTGTAATTCACAAACCTGCAGAGTTATAAATGACAGCTATCGTCCAAAAATATACTGAAGTAAGGCTGCCAAGAGGACTTGAAAGCGGGGCAGAATTGCAGGAAACCGATTTCAGGAGGTAGACTGGAATTGCATTGAAAGCATAGGAAAAGAGGCAGAACGTCCACAATGATGCACTTGGCCAAAAAGGGCGTATGCGTTTTTTCCTGAATATATTCAGGAAAAAACGCATACGCCCTTTTTGGCCAACCAAGCAAGCTTGCAAAGGAAATCTGCACTACAATGAAGTCTCACTTCCCCCCGGTCAAAAGGGCCATCTGAAAAAAGTGTAAAATCCAGAAAGGCAGGACAGGCCATGGAGAACTGGGAGCCTTGTTATGCTGATGGGCGGGATGTAAATTGCCAACAGACACTCGGGAGAAGTGTATGGTGTTTCCTGAAACATCTAAAAAACAAAGCAACAGAGCCTAGGGCACTTCCACTTATGGTCCTATAGCTTAGGGAAATTAAAATCAAAAAGACACAGCCACCCCAAAGTTTGGGACGCCTCTGTTTAAAAGAACCTCGTTTACCGTACAAGTTCAATATCACAGAAAGTGAAAAATGGATAAAGAACTTGTGGTACTTACGTACAATGCAGTATCACTCAGCAATGAAATCTATGTCATCAGGCCCGTAGCAGCATAATGAGTGGATTCAGGTACGATGATTCTCACTGAAATAAGTCACACAGAAAAAGAAACATCATAAGATATCACTAATACACGGAATGTAAACTTGGCTACACAGGAACTGAATTCCAAAACAGAACAGGGTCTCAAATTTAGAAAACCAACTTATGCTTGCTTAAGGGGAAAGGTGAGTTGGGGTGCTGCATAAAACCAGAGATTGAAATGAGCACAGATAAAGTTCCTTAAGCCAAATATGGACTAGACAAGAGCTACTCCTTGCTCAACGAAATGGACTCAACACCCCATATTAAACGCCTAAGAATGTACCTGACTAGTAAGTATCTTAAAACCTATGGATTGCTATGTCTCCAAAAGAGAATCAAGCGTGTGTACAGGGGCATAAACGCAGCAGTGATAGGATTGGAGAGGTTTGGTGAGCAAATGAAGACCCTTTGAAGTCATATTGCATGGTACCCATTCCACGGGTCTCAACTCTCCAGGTTTAAGGTATTCTTCCTTCAGCTAAAACATGCATGTGGAACCCAGAGTATGATCAACCATGTGAACGGGAGACGTGTTCAAATATGTCTCAGTTTTCCTCCCCTGGTACTCGGGTGCAACATTCCAGACGCTTTACTAACACTCTCCCCACTTGGAGAGTCAGCGCCTTTAACCTCCTGTTTGGCCCAGTTTGCAATTTCTGCGGAAGATGAACAGGAATAGGGAACACCAATGAGAGACTAGCTGGAGGTGTCTGGACGGGCAAATTTAACTCTCATTTCCCACCAGGAAGAGGAAATAACCAAAGGCTCAGCGTGCCGTGCCGGAACCAGATTAGGGCCTGAAGCCATCCTGCGGTGTTGCGGCCAGCTCAAAAGAAAGCGAGTTGAAGAAAGGAGCTCAGGGGCACTGTAATTCACAAACCTGCAGAGTTATAAATGACAGCTATCGTCCAAAAATATACTGAAGTAAGGCTGCCAAGAGGACTCGAAAGCGGGGCAGAATTGCAGGAAACCGATTTCAGGAGGTAGACTGGAATTGCATTGAAAGCATAGGAAAAGAGGCAGAACGTCCACAATGATGCACTTGGCCAAAAAGGGCGTATGCGTTTTTTCCTGAATATATTCAGGAAAAAACGCATACGCCCTTTTTGGCCAACCAAGCAAGCTTGCAAAGGAAATCTGCACTACAATGAAGTCTCACTTCCCCCCGGTCAAAAGGGCCATCTGAAAAAAGTGTAAAATCCAGAAAGGCAGGACAGGCCATGGAGAACTGGGAGCCTTGTTATGCTGATGGGCGGGATGTAAATTGCCAACAGACACTCGGGAGAAGTGTATGGTGTTTCCTGAAACATCTAAAAAACAAAGCAACAGAGCCTAGGGCACTTCCACTTATGGTCCTATAGCTTAGGGAAATTAAAATCAAAAAGACACAGCCACCCCAAAGTTTGGGACGCCTCTGTTTACAAGAACCTCGTTTACCGTACAAGTTCAATATCACAGAAAGTGAAAAATGGATAAAGAACTTGTGGTACTTACGTACAATGCAGTATCACTCAGCAATGAAATCTATGTCATCAGGCCCTTAGCAGCACAATGAGTGGATTCAGGTATGATGATTCTAACTGAAATAAGTCACACAGAAAAAGAAACATCATAAGATATCAGTAATACACGGAATGTAAACTTGGCTACACAGGAACTGAATTACAGAACAGAACAGGGTCTCAAATTTAGAAAACCAACTTATGCTTGCTTAAGGGGAAAGGTGAGTTGGGGTGCTGCATAAAACCAGAGATTGAAACGAGCACAGATAAAGTTCCTTAAGCCAAATATGGAATAGACAAGAGCTACTCCTTGCTCAACGAAATGGACTCAACACCGCATATTAAACGCCTAAGAATGTACCTGACTAGTAAGTATCTTAAAACCTATGGATTGCTATGTCTCCGAAAGAGAATCAAGCATGTGTACAGGGGCATAAACGCAGCAGTGATAGGATTGGAGAGGTTCGGTGAGCAAATGAAGACCCTTTGAAATCATATTGCATGGTACCCATTCCACGGGTTTCAACTACCCAGGTTTAAGGTATTCTTCCTTCAGCTAAAACATGCATGTGGAACCTAGAGTATGATCAACCATGTGATCGGGAGACGTGTTCAAATATGTCTCAGTTTTCGTACCCTGGTACTCGGGTGCAACATTCCAGACGCTTTACTAACACTCTCCCGACTTGGAGAGTCCGTCCCTTTAATCTCCTGTTTGGCCCAGTTTGCAATTTCTGCGGAAGATGAACAGGAATAGCGAGAACCAATGAGAGACTAGCTGGAGGTGTCTGGACGGGCAAATTTAACTCTCATTTCCCACCAGGAAGAGGAAATAACCAAAGGCTCAGCGTGCCGTGCCGGAACCAGATTAGGGCCTGAAGCCATCCTGCGGTGTTGCGGCCAGCTCAAAAGAAAGCGAGTTGAAGAAAGGAGCTCAGGGGCACTGTAATTCACAAACCTGCAGAGTTATAAATGACAGCTATCGTCCAAAAATATACTGAAGTAAGGCTGCCAAGAGGACTTGAAAGCGGGGCAGAATTGCAGGAAACCGATTTCAGGAGGTAGACTGGAATTGCATTGAAAGCATAGGAAAAGAGGCAGAACGTCCACAATGATGCACTTGGCCAAAAAGGGCGTATGCGTTTTTTCCTGAATATATTCAGGAAAAAACGCATACGCCCTTTTTGGCCAACCAAGCAAGCTTGCAAAGGAAATCTGCACTACAATGAAGTCTCACTTCCCCCCGGTCAAAAGGGCCATCTGAAAAAAGTGTAAAATCCAGAAAGGCAGGACAGGCCATGGAGAACTGGGAGCCTTGTTATGCTGATGGGCGGGATGTAAATTGCCAACAGACACTCGGGAGAAGTGTATGGTGTTTCCTGAAACATCTAAAAAACAAAGCAACAGAGCCTAGGGCACTTCCACTTATGGTCCTATAGCTTAGGGAAATTAAAATCAAAAAGACACAGCCACCCCAAAGTTTGGGACGCCTCTGTTTACAAGAACCTCGTTTACCGTACAAGTTCAATATCACAGAAAGTGAAAAATGGATAAAGAACTTGTGGTACTTACGTACAATGCAGTATCACTCAGCAATGAAATCTATGTCATCAGGCCCGTAGCAGCATAATGAGTGGATTCAGGTACGATGATTCTCACTGAAATAAGTCACACAGAAAAAGAAACATCATAAGATATCACTAATACACGGAATGTAAACTTGGCTACACAGGAACTGAATT
This sequence comes from Globicephala melas, assembly GCF_963455315.2. Taxonomy (NCBI): domain Eukaryota; kingdom Metazoa; phylum Chordata; class Mammalia; order Artiodactyla; family Delphinidae; genus Globicephala; species Globicephala melas. The sequence goes on from NW_027207284.1 coordinate 560,347, forward strand.
CCAAAACAGAACAGGGTCTCAAATTTAGAAAACCAACTTATGCTTGCTTAAGGGGAAAGGTGAGTTGGGGTGCTGCATAAAACCAGAGATTGAAATGAGCACAGATAAAGTTCCTTAAGCCAAATATGGACTAGACAAGAGCTACTCCTTGCTCAACGAAATGGACTCAACACCCCATATTAAACGCCTAAGAATGTACCTGACTAGTAAGTATCTTAAAACCTATGGATTGCTATGTCTCCAAAAGAGAATCAAGCGTGTGTACAGGGGCATAAACGCAGCAGTGATAGGATTGGAGAGGTTTGGTGAGCAAATGAAGACCCTTTGAAGTCATATTGCATGGTACCCATTCCACGGGTCTCAACTCTCCAGGTTTAAGATATTCTTCCTTCAGCTAAAACATGCATGTGGAACCCAGAGTATGATCAACCATGTGAACGGGAGACGTGTTCAAATATGTCTCAGTTTTCCTCCCCTGGTACTCGGGTGCAACATTCCAGACGCTTTACTAACACTCTCCCCACTTGGAGAGTCAGCGCCTTTAACCTCCTGTTTGGCCCAGTTTGCAATTTCTGCGGAAGATGAATAGGAATAGGGAACACCAATGAGAGACTAGCTGGAGGTGTCTGGGCGGGCAAATTTAACTCTCATTTCCCACCAGGAAGAGGAAATAACCAAAGGCTCAGCGTGCCGGGCCGGAACCAGATTAGGGCCTGAAGCCATCCTGCAGTGTTGCGGCCAGCTCAAAAGAAAGCGAGTTGAAGAAAGGAGCTCAGGGGCACTGTAATTCACAAACCTGCAGAGTTATAAATGACAGCTATCGTCCAAAAATATACTGAAGTAAGGCTGCCAAGAGGACTCGAAAGCGGGGCAGAATTGCAGGAAACCGATTTCAGGAGGTAGACTGGAATTGCATTGAAAGCATAGGAAAAGAGGCAGAACGTCCACAATGATGCACTTGGCCAAAAAGGGCGTATGCGTTTTTTCCTGAATATATTCAGGAAAAAACGCATACGCCCTTTTTGGCCAACCAAGCAAGCTTGCAAAGGAAATCTGCACTACAATGAAGTCTCACTTCCCCCCGGTCAAAAGGGCCATCTGAAAAAAGTGTAAAATCCAGAAAGGCAGGACAGGCCATGGAGAACTGGGAGCCTTGTTATGCTGATGGGCGGGATGTAAATTGCCAACAGACACTCTGGAGAAGTGTATGGTGTTTCCTGAAACATCTAAAAAACAAAGCAACAGAGCCTAGGGCACTTCCACTTTTGGTCCTATAGCTTAGGGAAATTAAAATCAAAAAGACACAGCCACCCCAAAGTTTGGGACGCCTCTGTTTACAAGAACCTCGTTTACCGTACAAGTTCAATATCACAGAAAGTGAAAAATGGATAAAGAACTTGTGGTACTTACGTACAATGCAGTATCACTCAGCAATGAAATCTATGTCATCAGGCCCTTAGCAGCACAATGAGTGGATTCAGGTATGATGATTCTAACTGAAATAAGTCACACAGAAAAAGAAACATCATAAGATATCAGTAATACACGGAATGTAAACTTGGCTACACAGGAACTGAATTACAGAACAGAACAGGGTCTCAAATTTAGAAAACCAACTTATGCTTGCTTAAGGGGAAAGGTGAGTTGGGGTGCTGCATAAAACCAGAGATTGAAACGAGCACAGATAAAGTTCCTTAAGCCAAATATGGAATAGACAAGAGCTACTCCTTGCTCAACGAAATGGACTCAACACCGCATATTAAACGCCTAAGAATGTACCTGACTAGTAAGTATCTTAAAACCTATGGATTGCTATGTCTCCGAAAGAGAATCAAGCATGTGTACAGGGGCATAAACGCAGCAGTGATAGGATTGGAGAGGTTCGGTGAGCAAATGAAGACCCTTTGAAATCATATTGCATGGTACCCATTCCACGGGTTTCAACTACCCAGGTTTAAGGTATTCTTCCTTCAGCTAAAACATGCATGTGGAACCTAGAGTATGATCAACCATGTGATCGGGAGACGTGTTCAAATATGTCTCAGTTTTCGTACCCTGGTACTCGGGTGCAACATTCCAGACGCTTTACTAACACTCTCCCGACTTGGAGAGTCCGTCCCTTTAATCTCCTGTTTGGCCCAGTTTGCAATTTCTGCGGAAGATGAACAGGAATAGCGAGAACCAATGAGAGACTAGCTGGAGGTGTCTGGACGGGCAAATTTAACTCTCATTTCCCACCAGGAAGAGGAATTAACCAAAGGCTCAGCGTGCTGTGCCGGAACCAGATTAGGGCCTGAAGCCATCCTGCGGTGTTGCGGCCAGGTCACAAGAAAGCGAGTTGAAGAAAGGAGCTCAGGGGCACTGTAATTCACAAACCTGCGGAGTTATAAATGACAGCTATCGTCCAAAAATATACTGAAGTAAGGCTGCCAAGAGGACTCGAAAGCGGGGCAGAATTGCAGGAAACAGATTTCAGGAGGTAGACTGGAATTGCATTGAAAGCATAGGAAAAGAGGCAGAACGTCCACAATGATGCACTTGGCCAAAAAGGGCGTATGCGTTTTTTCCTGAATATATTCAGGAAAAAACGCATACGCCCTTTTTGGCCAACCAAGCAAGCTTGCAAAGGAAATCTGCACTACAATGAAGTCTCACTTCCCCCCGGTCAAAAGGGCCATCTGAAAAAAGTGTAAAATCCATAAAGGCAGGGCAGGCCATGGAGAACTGGGAGCCTTGTTATGCTGATGGGCGGGATGTAAATTGCCAACAGACACTCGGGAGAAGTGTATGGTGTTTCCTGAAACATCTAAAAAACAAAGCAACAGAGCCTAGGGCACTTCCACTTATGGTCCTATAGCTTAGGGAAATTAAAATCAAAAAGACACAGCCACCCCAAAGTTTGGGACGCCTCTGTTTACAAGAACCTCGTTTACCGTACAAGTTCAATATCACAGAAAGTGAAAAATGGATAAAGAACTTGTGGTACTTACGTACAATGCAGTATCACTCAGCAATGAAATCTATGTCATCAGGCCCTTAGCAGCACAATGAGTGGATTCAGGTATGATGATTCTAACTGAAATAAGTCACACAGAAAAAGAAACATCATAAGATATCAGTAATACACGGAATGTAAACTTGGCTACACAGGAACTGAATTACAGAACAGAACAGGGTCTCAAATTTAGAAAACCAACTTATGCTTGCTTAAGGGGAAAGGTGAGTTGGGGTGCTGCATAAAACCAGAGATTGAAACGAGCACAGATAAAGTTCCTTAAGCCAAATATGGAATAGACAAGAGCTACTCCTTGCTCAACGAAATGGACTCAAAACCGCATATTAAACGCCTAAGAATGTACCTGACTAGTAAGTATCTTAAAACCTATGGATTGCTATGTCTCCGAAAGAGAATCAAGCATGTGTACAGGGGCATAAACGCAGCAGTGATAGGATTGGAGAGGTTCGGTGAGCAAATGAAGACCCTTTGAAATCATATTGCATGGTACCCATTCCACGGGTTTCAACTACCCAGGTTTAAGGTATTCTTCCTTCAGCTAAAACATGCATGTGGAACCTAGAGTATGATCAACCATGTGATCGGGAGACGTGTTCAAATATGTCTCAGTTTTCGTACCCTGGTACTCGGGTGCAACATTCCAGACGCTTTACTAACACTCTCCCGACTTGGAGAGTCCGTCCCTTTAATCTCCTGTTTGGCCCAGTTTGCAATTTCTGCGGAAGATGAACAGGAATAGCGAGAACCAATGAGAGACTAGCTGGAGGTGTCTGGACGGGCAAATTTAACTCTCATTTCCCACCAGGAAGAGGAATTAACCAAAGGCTCAGCGTGCTGTGCCGGAACCAGATTAGGGCCTGAAGCCATCCTGCGGTGTTGCGGCCAGCTCAAAAGAAAGCGAGTTGAAGAAAGGAGCTCAGGGGCACTGTAATTCACAAACCTGCAGAGTTATAAATGACAGCTATCGTCCAAAAATATACTGAAGTAAGGCTGCCAAGAGGACTCGAAAGCGGGGCAGAATTGCAGGAAACCGATTTCAGGAGGTAGACTGGAATTGCATTGAAAGCATAGGAAAAGAGGCAGAACGTCCACAATGATGCACTTGGCCAAAAAGGGCGTATGCGTTTTTTCCTGAATATATTCAGGAAAAAACGCATACGCCCTTTTTGGCCAACCAAGCAAGCTTGCAAAGGAAATCTGCACTACAATGAAGTCTCACTTCCCCCCGGTCAAAAGGGCCATCTGAAAAAAGTGTAAAATCCATAAAGGCAGGGCAGGCCATGGAGAACTGGGAGCCTTGTTATGCTGATGGGCGGGATGTAAATTGCCAACAGACACTCGGGAGAAGTGTATGGTGTTTCCTGAAACATCTAAAAAACAAAGCAACAGAGCCTAGGGCACTTCCACTTATGGTCCTATAGCTTAGGGAAATTAAAATCAAAAAGACACAGCCACCCCAAAGTTTGGGACGCCTCTGTTTACAAGAACCTCGTTTACCTTACAAGTTCAATATCACAGAAAGTGAAAAATGGATAAAGAACTTGTGGTACTTACGTACAATGCAGTATCACTCAGCAATGAAATCTATGTCATCAGGCCCGTAGCAGCATAATGAGTGGATTCAGGTACGATGATTCTCACTGAAATAAGTCACACAGAAAAAGAAACATCATAAGATATCAGTAATACACGGAATGTAAACTTGGCTACACAGGAACTGAATTCCAAAACAGAACAGGGTCTCAAATTTAGAAAACCAACTTATGCTTGCTTAAGGGGAAAGGTGAGTTGGGGTGCTGCATAAAACCAGAGATTGAAATGAGCACAGATAAAGTTCCTTAAGCCAAATATGGACTAGACAAGAGCTACTCCTTGCTCAACGAAATGGACTCAACACCCCATATTAAACGCCTAAGAATGTACCTGACTAGTAAGTATCTTAAAACCTATGGATTGCTATGTCTCCAAAAGAGAATCAAGCGTGTGTACAGGGGCATAAACGCAGCAGTGATAGGATTGGAGAGGTTCGGTGAGCAAATGAAGACCCTTTGAAGTCATATTGCATGGTACCCATTCCACGGGTCTCAACTCTCCAGGTTTAAGGTATTCTTCCTTCAGCTAAAACATGCATGTGGAACCCAGAGTATGATCAACCATGTGAACGGGAGACGTGTTCAAATATGTCTCAGTTTTCCTCCCCTGGTACTCGGGTGCAACATTCCAGACGCTTTACTAACACTCTCCCCACTTGGAGAGTCAGCGCCTTTAACCTCCTGTTTGGCCCAGTTTGCAATTTCTGCGGAAGATGAACAGGAATAGGGAACACCAATGAGAGACTAGCTGGAGGTGTCTGGACGGGCAAATTTAACTCTCATTTCCCACCAGGAAGAGGAAATAACCAAAGGCTCAGCGTGCCGTGCCAGAACCAGATTAGGGCCTGAAGCCATCCTGCGGTGTTGCGGCCAGCTCAAAAGAAAGCGAGTTGAAGAAAGGAGCTCAGGGGCACTGTAATTCACAAACCTGCAGAGTTATAAATGACAGCTATCGTCCAAAAATATACTGAAGTAAGGCTGCCAAGAGGACTTGAAAGCGGGGCAGAATTGCAGGAAACCGATTTCAGGAGGTAGACTGGAATTGCATTGAAAGCATAGGAAAAGAGGCAGAACGTCCACAATGATGCACTTGGCCAAAAAGGGCGTATGCGTTTTTTCCTGAATATATTCAGGAAAAAACGCATACGCCCTTTTTGGCCAACCAAGCAAGCTTGCAAAGGAAATCTGCACTACAATGAAGTCTCACTTCCCCCCGGTCAAAAGGGCCATCTGAAAAAAGTGTAAAATCCAGAAAGGCAGGACAGGCCATGGAGAACTGGGAGCCTTGTTATGCTGATGGGTGGGATGTAAATTGCCAACAGACACTCGGGAGAAGTGTATGGTGTTTCCTGAAACATCTAAAAAACAAAGCAACAGAGCCTAGGGCACTTCCACTTATGGTCCTATAGCTTAGGGAAATTAAAATCAAAAAGACACAGCCACCCCAAAGTTTGGGACGCCTCTGTTTACAAGAACCTCGTTTACCGTACAAGTTCAATATCACAGAAAGTGAAAAATGGATAAAGAACTTGTGGTACTTACGTACAATGCAGTATCACTCAGCAATGAAATCTATGTCATCAGGCCCTTAGCAGCACAATGAGTGGATTCAGGTATGATGATTCTAACTGAAATAAGTCACACAGAAAAAGAAACATCATAAGATATCACTAATACACGGAATGTAAACTTGGCTACACAGGAACTGAATTCCAAAACAGAACAGGGTCTCAAATTTAGAAAACCAACTTATGCTTGCTTAAGGGGAAAGGTGAGTTGGGGTGCTGCATAAAACCAGAGATTGAAATGATCACAGATAAAGTTCCTTAAACCAAATATGGAATAGACAAGAGCTACTCCTTGCTCAACGAAATGGACTCAACACCCCATATTAAACGCCTAAGAATGTACCTGACTAGTAAGTATCTTAAAACCTATGGATTGCTATGTCTCCAAAAGAGAATCAAGCGTGTGTACAGGGGCATAAACGCAGCAGTGATAGGATTGGAGAGGTTCGGTGAGCAAATGAAGACCCTTTGAAGTCATATTGCATGGTACCCATTCCACGGGTCTCAACTCTCCAGGTTTAATGTATTTTTCCTTCAGCTAAAACATGCATGTGGAACCCAGAGTATGATCAACCATGTGAACGGGAGACGTGTTCAAATATGTCTCAGTTTTCGTACCCTGGTACTCGGGTGCAACATTCCAGACGCTTTACTAACACTCTCCCCACTTGGAGAGTCAGCGCCTTTAACCTCCTGTTTGGCCCAGTTTGCAATTTCTGTGGAAGATGAACAGGAATAGGGAACACCAATGAGAGACTAGCTGGAGGTGTCTGGACGGGCAAATTTAACTCTCATTTCCCACCAGGAAGAGGAAATAACCAAAGGCTCAGCGTGCCGTGCCAGAACCAGATTAGGGCCTGAAGCCATCCTGCGGTGTTGCGGCCAGCTCAAAAGAAAGCGAGTTGAAGAAAGGAGCTCAGGGGCACTGTAATTCACAAACCTGCAGAGTTATAAATGACAGCTATCGTCCAAAAATATACTGAAGTAAGGCTGCCAAGAGGACTTGAAAGCGGGGCAGAATTGCAGGAAACCGATTTCAGGAGGTAGACTGGAATTGCATTGAAAGCATAGGAAAAGAGGCAGAACGTCCACAATGATGCACTTGGCCAAAAAGGGCGTATGCGTTTTTTCCTGAATATATTCAGGAAAAAACGCATACGCCCTTTTTGGCCAACCAAGCAAGCTTGCAAAGGAAATCTGCACTACAATGAAGTCTCACTTCCCCCCGGTCAAAAGGGCCATCTGAAAAAAGTGTAAAATCCAGAAAGGCAGGACAGGCCATGGAGAACTGGGAGCCTTGTTATGCTGATGGGCGGGATGTAAATTGCCAACAGACACTCGGGAGAAGTGTATGGTGTTTCCTGAAACATCTAAAAAACAAAGCAACAGAGCCTAGGGCACTTCCACTTATGGTCCTATAGCTTAGGGAAATTAAAATCAAAAAGACACAGCCACCCCAAAGTTTGGGACGCCTCTGTTTACAAGAACCTCGTTTACCTTACAAGTTCAATATCACAGAAAGTGAAAAATGGATAAAGAACTTGTGGTACTTACGTACAATGCAGTATCACTCAGCAATGAAATCTATGTCATCAGGCCCGTAGCAGCACAATGAGTGGATTCAGGTATGATGATTCTAACTGAAATAAGTCACACAGAAAAAGAAACATCATAAGATATCAGTAATACACGGAATGTAAACTTGGCTACACAGGAACTGAATTACAGAACAGAACAGGGTCTCAAATTTAGAAAACCAACTTATGCTTGCTTAAGGGGAAAGGTGATTTGGGGTGCTGCATAAAACCAGAGATTGAAACGAGCACAGATAAAGTTCCTTAAGCCAAATATGGAATAGACAAGAGCTACTCCTTGCTCAACGAAATGGACTCAACACCGCATATTAAACGCCTAAGAATGTACCTGACTAGTAAGTATCTTAAAACCTATGGATTGCTATGTCTCCGAAAGAGAATCAAGCATGTGTACAGGGGCATAAACGCAGCAGTGATAGGATTGGAGAGGTTCGGTGAGCAAATGAAGACCCTTTGAAATCATATTGCATGGTACCCATTCCACGGGTTTCAACTACCCAGGTTTAAGGTATTCTTCCTTCAGCTAAAACATGCATGTGGACCCTAGAGTATGATCAACCATGTGATCGGGAGACGTGTTCAAATATGTCTCAGTTTTCGTACCCTGGTACTCGGGTGCAACATTCCAGACGCTTTACTAACACTCTCCCGACTTGGAGAGTCCGTCCCTTTAATCTCCTGTTTGGCCCAGTTTGCAATTTCTGCGGAAGATGAACAGGAATAGCGAGAACCAATGAGAGACTAGCTGGAGGTGTCTGGACGGGCAAATTTAACTCTCATTTCCCACCAGGAAGAGGAAATAACCAAAGGCTCAGCGTGCCGTGCCGGAACCAGATTAGGGCCTGAAGCCATCCTGCGGTGTTGCGGCCAGCTCAAAAGAAAGCGAGTTGAAGAAAGGAGCTCAGGGGCACTGTAATTCACAAACCTGCAGAGTTATAAATGACAGCTATCGTCCAAAAATATACTGAAGTAAGGCTGCCAAGAGGACTTGAAAGCGGGGCAGAATTGCAGGAAACCGATTTCAGGAGGTAGACTGGAATTGCATTGAAAGCATAGGAAAAGAGGCAGAACGTCCACAATGATGCACTTGGCCAAAAAGGGCGTATGCGTTTTTTCCTGAATATATTCAGGAAAAAACGCATACGCCCTTTTTGGCCAACCAAGCAAGCTTGCAAAGGAAATCTGCACTACAATGAAGTCTCACTTCCCCCCGGTCAAAAGGGCCATCTGAAAAAAGTGTAAAATCCAGAAAGGCAGGACAGGCCATGGAGAACTGGGAGCCTTGTTATGCTGATGGGCGGGATGTAAATTGCCAACAGACACTCGGGAGAAGTGTATGGTGTTTCCTGAAACATCTAAAAAACAAAGCAACAGAGCCTAGGGCACTTCCACTTATGGTCCTATAGCTTAGGGAAATTAAAATCAAAAAGACACAGCCACCCCAAAGTTTGGGACGCCTCTGTTTACAAGAACCTCGTTTACCGTACAAGTTCAATATCACAGAAAGTGAAAAATGGATAAAGAACTTGTGGTACTTACGTACAATGCAGTATCACTCAGCAATGAAATCTATGTCATCAGGCCCGTAGCAGCATAATGACTGGATTCAGGTACGATGATTCTCACTGAAATAAGTCACACAGAAAAAGAAACATCATAAGATATCACTAATACACGGAATGTAAACTTGGCTACACAGGAACTGAATTCCAAAACAGAACAGGGTCTCAAATTTAGAAAACCAACTTATGCTTGCTTAAGGGGAAAGGTGAGTTGGGGTGCTGCATAAAACCAGAGATTGAAATGAGCACAGATAAAGTTCCTTAAGCCAAATATGGACTAGACAAGAGCTACTCCTTGCTCAACGAAATGGACTCAACACCCCATATTAAACGCCTAAGAATGTACCTGACTAGTAAGTATCTTAAAACCTATGGATTGCTATGTCTCCAAAAGAGAATCAAGCGTGTGTACAGGGGCATAAACGCAGCAGTGATAGGATTGGAGAGGTTTGGTGAGCAAATGAAGACCCTTTGAAGTCATATTGCATGGTACCCATTCCACGGGTCTCAACTCTCCAGGTTTAAGATATTCTTCCTTCAGCTAAAACATGCATGTGGAACCCAGAGTATGATCAACCATGTGAACGGGAGACGTGTTCAAATATGTCTCAGTTTTCCTCCCCTGGTACTCGGGTGCAACATTCCAGACGCTTTACTAACACTCTCCCCACTTGGAGAGTCAGCGCCTTTAACCTCCTGTTTGGCCCAGTTTGCAATTTCTGCGGAAGATGAATAGGAATAGGGAACACCAATGAGAGACTAGCTGGAGGTGTCTGGGCGGGCAAATTTAACTCTCATTTCCCACCAGGAAGAGGAAATAACCAAAGGCTCAGCGTGCCGGGCCGGAACCAGATTAGGGCCTGAAGCCATCCTGCAGTGTTGCGGCCAGCTCAAAAGAAAGCGAGTTGAAGAAAGGAGCTCAGGGGCACTGTAATTCACAAACCTGCAGAGTTATAAATGACAGCTATCGTCCAAAAATATACTGAAGTAAGGCTGCCAAGAGGACTCGAAAGCGGGGCAGAATTGCAGGAAACCGATTTCAGGAGGTAGACTGGAATTGCATTGAAAGCATAGGAAAAGAGGCAGAACGTCCACAATGATGCACTTGGCCAAAAAGGGCGTATGCGTTTTTTCCTGAATATATTCAGGAAAAAACGCATACGCCCTTTTTGGCCAACCAAGCAAGCTTGCAAAGGAAATCTGCACTACAATGAAGTCTCACTTCCCCCCGGTCAAAAGGGCCATCTGAAAAAAGTGTAAAATCCAGAAAGGCAGGACAGGCCATGGAGAACTGGGAGCCTTGTTATGCTGATGGGCGGGATATAAATTGCCAACAGACACTCGGGAGAAGTGTATGGTGTTTCCTGAAACATCTAAAAAACAAAGCAACAGAGCCTAGGGCACTTCCACTTATGGTCCTATAGCTTAGGGAAATTAAAATCAAAAAGACACAGCCACCCCAAAGTTTGGGACGCCTCTGTTTACAAGAACCTCGTTTACCGTACAAGTTCAATATCACAGAAAGTGAAAAATGGATAAAGAACTTGTGGTACTTACGTACAATGCAGTATCACTCAGCAATGAAATCTATGTCATCAGGCCCTTAGCAGCACAATGAGTGGATTCAGGTATGATGATTCTAACTGAAATAAGTCACACAGAAAAAGAAACATCATAAGATATCAGTAATACACGGAATGTAAACTTGGCTACACAGGAACTGAATTACAGAACAGAACAGGGTCTCAAATTTAGAAAACCAACTTATGCTTGCTTAAGGGGAAAGGTGAGTTGGGGTGCTGCATAAAACCAGAGATTGAAACGAGCACAGATAAAGTTCCTTAAGCCAAATATGGAATAGACAAGAGCTACTCCTTGCTCAACGAAATGGACTCAACACCGCATATTAAACGCCTAAGAATGTACCTGACTAGTAAGTATCTTAAAACCTATGGATTGCTATGTCTCCGAAAGAGAATCAAGCATGTGTACAGGGGCATAAACGCAGCAGTGATAGGATTGGAGAGGTTCGGTGAGCAAATGAAGACCCTTTGAAATCATATTGCATGGTACCCATTCCACGGGTTTCAACTACCCAGGTTTAAGGTATTCTTCCTTCAGCTAAAACATGCATGTGGAACCTAGAGTATGATCAACCATGTGATCGGGAGACGTGTTCAAATATGTCTCAGTTTTCGTACCCTGGTACTCGGGTGCAACATTCCAGACGCTTTACTAACACTCTCCCGACTTGGAGAGTCCGTCCCTTTAATCTCCTGTTTGGCCCAGTTTGCAATTTCTGCGGAAGATGAACAGGAATAGCGAGAACCAATGAGAGACTAGCTGGAGGTGTCTGGACGGGCAAATTTAACTCTCATTTCCCACCAGGAAGAGGAATTAACCAAAGGCTCAGCGTGCTGTGCCGGAACCAGATTAGGGCCTGAAGCCATCCTGCGGTGTTGCGGCCAGGTCACAAGAAAGCGAGTTGAAGAAAGGAGCTCAGGGGCACTGTAATTCACAAACCTGCGGAGTTATAAATGACAGCTATCGTCCAAAAATATACTGAAGTAAGGCTGCCAAGAGGACTCGAAAGCGGGGCAGAATTGCAGGAAACAGATTTCAGGAGGTAGACTGGAATTGCATTGAAAGCATAGGAAAAGAGGCAGAACGTCCACAATGATGCACTTGGCCAAAAAGGGCGTATGCGTTTTTTCCTGAATATATTCAGGAAAAAACGCATACGCCCTTTTTGGCCAACCAAGCAAGCTTGCAAAGGAAATCTGCACTACAATGAAGTCTCACTTCCCCCCGGTCAAAAGGGCCATCTGAAAAAAGTGTAAAATCCATAAAGGCAGGGCAGGCCATGGAGAACTGGGAGCCTTGTTATGCTGATGGGCGGGATGTAAATTGCCAACAGACACTCGGGAGAAGTGTATGGTGTTTCCTGAAACATCTAAAAAACAAAGCAACAGAGCCTAGGGCACTTCCACTTATGGTTCTATAGCTTAGGGAAATTAAAATCAAAAAGACACAGCCACCCCAAAGTTTGGGACGCCTCTGTTTACAAGAACCTCGTTTACCTTACAAGTTCAATATCACAGAAAGTGAAAAATGGATAAAGAACTTGTGGTACTTACGTACAATGCAGTATCACTCAGCAATGAAATCTATGTCATCAGGCCCGTAGCAGCATAATGAGTGGATTCAGGTACGATGATTCTCACTGAAATAAGTCACACAGAAAAAGAAACATCATAAGATATCAGTAATACACGGAATGTAAACTTGGCTACACAGGAACTGAATTCCAAAACAGAACAGGGTCTCAAATTTAGAAAACCAACTTATGCTTGCTTAAGGGGAAAGGTGAGTTGGGGTGCTGCATAAAACCAGAGATTGAAATGAGCACAGATAAAGTTCCTTAAGCCAAATATGGACTAGACAAGAGCTACTCCTTGCTCAACGAAATGGACTCAACACCCCATATTAAACGCCTAAGAATGTACCTGACTAGTAAGTATCTTAAAACCTATGGATTGCTATGTCTCCAAAAGAGAATCAAGCGTGTGTACAGGGGCATAAACGCAGCAGTGATAGGATTGGAGAGGTTCGGTGAGCAAATGAAGACCCTTTGAAGTCATATTGCATGGTACCCATTCCACGGGTCTCAACTCTCCAGGTTTAAGGTATTCTTCCTTCAGCTAAAACATGCATGTGGAACCCAGAGTATGATCAACCATGTGAACGGGAGACGTGTTCAAATATGTCTCAGTTTTCCTCCCCTGGTACTCGGGTGCAACATTCCAGACGCTTTACTAACACTCTCCCCACTTGGAGAGTCAGCGCCTTTAACCTCCTGTTTGGCCCAGTTTGCAATTTCTGCGGAAGATGAACAGGAATAGGGAACACCAATGAGAGACTAGCTGGAGGTGTCTGGACGGGCAAATTTAACTCTCATTTACCACCAGGAAGAGGAAATAACCAAAGGCTCAGCGTGCCGTGCCAGAACCAGATTAGGGCCTGAAGCCATCCTGCGGTGTTGCGGCCAGCTCAAAAGAAAGCGAGTTGAAGAAAGGAGCTCAGGGGCACTGTAATTCACAAACCTGCAGAGTTATAAATGACAGCTATCGTCCAAAAATATACTGAAGTAAGGCTGCCAAGAGGACTTGAAAGCGGGGCAGAATTGCAGGAAACCGATTTCAGGAGGTAGACTGGAATTGCATTGAAAGCATAGGAAAAGAGGCAGAACGTCCACAATGATGCACTTGGCCAAAAAGGGCGTATGCGTTTTTTCCTGAATATATTCAGGAAAAAACGCATACGCCCTTTTTGGCCAACCAAGCAAGCTTGCAAAGGAAATCTGCACTACAATGAAGTCTCACTTCCCCCCGGTCAAAAGGGCCATCTGAAAAAAGTGTAAAATCCAGAAAGGCAGGACAGGCCATGGAGAACTGGGAGCCTTGTTATGCTGATGGGCGGGATGTAAATTGCCAACAGACACTCGGGAGAAGTGTATGGTGTTTCCTGAAACATCTAAAAAACAAAGCAACAGAGCCTAGGGCACTTCCACTTATGGTCCTATAGCTTAGGGAAATTAAAATCAAAAAGACACAGCCACCCCAAAGTTTGGGACGCCTCTGTTTACAAGAACCTCGTTTACCGTACAAGTTCAATATCACAGAAAGTGAAAAATGGATAAAGAACTTGTGGTACTTACGTACAATGCAGTATCACTCAGCAATGAAATCTATGTCATCAGGCCCTTAGCAGCACAATGAGTGGATTCAGGTATGATGATTCTAACTGAAATAAGTCACACAGAAAAAGAAACATCATAAGATATCAGTAATACACGGAATGTAAACTTGGCTACACAGGAACTGAATTACAGAACAGAACAGGGTCTCAAATTTAGAAAACCAACTTATGCTTGCTTAAGGGGAAAGGTGAGTTGGGGTGCTGCATAAAACCAGAGATTGAAACGAGCACAGATAAAGTTCCTTAAGCCAAATATGGAATAGACAAGAGCTACTCCTTGCTCAACGAAATGGACTCAAAACCGCATATTAAACGCCTAAGAATGTCCCTGACTAGTAAGTATCTTAAAACCTATGGATTGCTATGTCTCCGAAAGAGAATCAAGCATGTGTACAGGGGCATAAACGCAGCAGTGATAGGATTGGAGAGGTTCGGTGAGCAAATGAAGACCCTTTGAAATCATATTGCATGGTACCCATTCCACGGGTTTCAACTACCCAGGTTTAAGGTATTCTTCCTTCAGCTAAAACATGCATGTGGAACCTAGAGTATGATCAACCATGTGATCGGGAGACGTGTTCAAATATGTCTCAGTTTTCGTACCCTGGTACTCGGGTGCAACATTCCAGACGCTTTACTAACACTCTCCCGACTTGGAGAGTCCGTCCCTTTAATCTCCTGTTTGGCCCAGTTTGCAATTCCTGCGGAAGATGAACAGGAATAGGGAACACCAATGAGAGACTAGCTGGAGGTGTCTGGACGGGCAAATTTAACTCTCATTTCCCACCAGGAAGAGGAAATAACCAAAGGCTCAGCGTGCCGGGCCGGAACCAGATTAGGGCCTGAAGCCATCCTGCGGTGTTGCGGCCAGGTCACAAGAAAGCGAGTTGAAGAAAGGAGCTCAGGGGCACTGTAATTCACAAACCTGCACAGTTATAAATGACAGCTATCGTCCAAAAATATACTGAAGTAAGGCTGCCAAGAGGACTCGAAAGCGGGGCAGAATTGCAGGAAACAGATTTCAGGAGGTAGACTGGAATTGCATTGAAAGCATAGGAAAAGAGGCAGAACGTCCACAATGATGCACTTGGCCAAAAAGGGCGTATGCGTTTTTTCCTGAATATATTCAGGAAAAAACGCATACGCCCTTTTTGGCCAACCAAGCAAGCTTGCAAAGGAAATCTGCACTACAATGAAGTCTCACTTCCCCCCGGTCAAAAGGGCCATCTGAAAAAAGTGTAAAATCCAGAAAGGCAGGGCAGGCCATGGAGAACTGGGAGCCTTGTTATGCTGATGGGCGGGATGTAAATTGCCAACAGACACTCGGGAGAAGTGTATGGTGTTTCCTGAAACATCTAAAAAACAAAGCAACAGAGCCTAGGGCACTTCCACTTATGGTCCTATAGCTTAGGGAAATTAAAATCAAAAAGACACAGCCACCCCAAAGTTTGGGATGCCTCTGTTTACAAGAACCTCATTTACAGTACAAGTTCAACATCGCAGGATGTGAAAAATGGATAAAGAAGGTGTGGTATTTACTTACAAAGCAATATCACTCAGCAATGAAATCTATGTCATCAGCCCCTTAGCAGCACAATGAGTGGATTCAGGTATGATGATTCTAACTGAAATAAGTCACACAGAAAAAGAAACATCATAAGATATCAGTAATACACGGAATGTAAACTTGGCTACACAGGAACTGAATTACAGAACAGAACAGGGTCTCAAATTTAGAAAACCAACTTATGCTTGCTTAAGGGGAAAGGTGAGTTGGGGTGCTGCATAAAACCAGAGATTGAAACGAGCACAGATAAAGTTCCTTAAGCCAAATATGGAATAGACAAGAGCTACTCCTTGCTCAACGAAATGGACTCAACACCGCATATTAAACGCCTAAGAATGTACCTGACTAGTAAGTATCTTAAAACCTATGGATTGCTATGTCTCCAAAAGAGAATCAAGCGTGTGTACAGGGGCATAAACGCAGCAGTGATAGGATTGGAGAGGTTCGGTGAGCAAATGAAGACCCTTTGAAGTCATATTGCATGGTACCCATTCCACGGGTTTCAACTACCCAGATTTAAGGTATTCTTCCTTCAGCTAAAACATGCATGTGGAACCTAGAGTATGATCAACCATGTGATCGGGAGACGTGTTCAAATATGTCTCAGTTTTCGTACCCTGGTACTCGGGTGCAACATTCCAGATGCTTTACTAACACTCTCCCGACTTGGAGAGTCCGTCCCTTTAATCTCCTGTTTGGACCAGTTTGCAATTTCTGCGGAAGATGAACAGGAATAGCGAGAACCAATGAGAGACTAGCTGGAGGTGTCTGGACGGGCAAATTTAACTCTCATTTCCCACCAGGAAGAGGAATTAACCAAAGGCTCAGCGTGCCGTGCCGGAACCAGATTAGGGCCTGAAGCCATCCTGCGGTGTTGCGGCCAGGTCACAAGAAAGCGAGTTGAAGAAAGGCGCTCAGGGGCACTGTAATTCACAAACCTGCAGAGTTATAAATGACAGCTATCGTCCAAAAATATACTGAAGTAAGGCTGCCAAGAGGACTCAAAAGCGGGGCAGAATTGCAGGAAACCGATTTCAGGAGGTAGACTGGAATTGCATTGAAAGCATAGGAAAAGAGGCAGAACGTCCACAATGATGCACTTGGCCAAAAAGGGCGTATGCGTTTTTTCCTGAATATATTCAGGAAAAAACGCATACGCCCTTTTTGGCCAACCAAGCAAGCTTGCAAAGGAAATCTGCACTACAATGAAGTCTCACTTCCCCCCGGTCAAAAGGGCCATCTGAAAAAAGTGTAAAATCCAGAAAGGCAGGACAGGCCATGGAGAACTGGGAGCCTTGTTATGCTGATGGGCGGGATGTAAATTGCCAACAGACACTCGGGAGAAGTGTATGGTGTTTCCTGAAACATCTAAAGAACAAAGCAACAGAGCCTAGGGCACTTCCACTTATGGTCCTATAACTTAGGGAAATTAAAATCAAAAAGACACAGCCACCCCAAAGTTTGGGACGCCTCTGTTTACAAGAACCTCGTTTACCGTACAAGTTCAATATCACAGAAAGTGAAAAATGGATAAAGAACTTGTGGTACTTACGTACAATGCAGTATCACTCAGCAATGAAATCTATGTCATCAGGCCCGTAGCAGCATAATGAGTGGATTCAGGTACGATGATTCTCACTGAAATAAGTCACACAGAAAAAGAAACATCATAAGATATCACTAATACACGGAATGTAAACTTGGCTACACAGGAACTGAATTCCAAAACAGAACAGGGTCTCAAATTTAGAAAACCAACTTATGCTTGCTTAAGGGGAAAGGTGAGTTGGGGTGCTGCATAAAACCAGAGATTGAAATGAGCACAGATAAAGTTCCTTAAGCCAAATATGGACTAGACAAGAGCTACTCCTTGCTCAACGAAATGGACTCAACACCCCATATTAAACGCCTAAGAAGGTACCTGACTAGTAAGTATCTTAAAACCTATGGATTGCTATGTCTCCAAAAGAGAATCAAGCGTGTGTACAGGGGCATAAACGCAGCAGTGATAGGATTGGAGAGGTTCGGTGAGCAAATGAAGACCCTTTGAAGTCATATTGCATGGTACCCATTCCACGGGTCTCAACTCTCCAGGTTTAAGGTATTCTTCCTTCAGCTAAAACATGCATGTGGAACCCAGAGTATGATCAACCATGTGAACGGGAGACGTGTTCAAATACGTCTCAGTTTTCCTCCCCTGGTACTCGGGTGCAACATTCCAGACGCTTTACTAACACTCTCCCCACTTGGAGAGTCAGCGCCTTTAACCTCCTGTTTGGCCCAGTTTGCAATTTCTGCGGAAGATGAACAGGAATAGGGAACACCAATGAGAGACTAGGTGGAGGCGTCTGGACGGGCAAATTTAACTCTCATTTCCCACCAGGAAGAGGAAATAACCAAAGGCTCAGCGTGCCGTGCCGGAACCAGATTAGGGCCTGAAGCCATCCTGCGGTGTTGCGGCCAGCTCAAAAGAAAGCGAGTTGAAGAAAGGAGCTCAGGGGCACTGTAATTCACAAACCTGCAGAGTTATAAATGACAGCTATCGTCCAAAAATATACTGAAGTAAGGCTGCCAAGAGGACTTGAAAGCGGGGCAGAATTGCAGGAAACCGATTTCAGGAGGTAGACTGGAATTGCTTTGAAAGCATAGGAAAAGAGGCAGAACGTCCACAATGATGCACTTGGCCAAAAAGGGCGTATGCGTTTTTTCCTGAATATATTCAGGAAAAAACGCATACGCCCTTTTTGGCCAAACCAAGCAAGCTTGCAAAGGAAATCTGCACTACAATGAAGTCTCACTTCCCCCCGGTCAAAAGGGCCATCTGAAAAAAGTGTAAAATCCAGAAAGGCAGGACAGGCCATGGAGAACTGGGAGCCTTGTTATGCTGATGGGCGGGATGTAAATTGCCAACAGACACTCGGGAGAAGTGTATGGTGTTTCCTGAAACATCTAAAAAACAAAGCAACAGAGCCTAGGGCACTTCCACTTATGGTCCTATAGCTTAGGGAAATTAAAATCAAAAAGACACAGCCACCCCAAAGTTTGGGACGCCTCTGTTTACAAGAACCTCGTTTACCGTACAAGTTCAATATCACAGAAAGTGAAAAATGGATAAAGAACTTGTGGTACTTACGTACAATGCAGTATCACTCAGCAATCAAATCTATGTCATCAGGCCCGTAGCAGCATAATGAGTGGATTCAGGTACGATGATTCTCACTGAAATAAGTCACACAGAAAAAGAAACATCATAAGATATCACTAATACACGGAATGTAAACTTGGCTACACAGGAACTGAATTCCAAAACAGAACAGGGTCTCAAATTTAGAAAACCAACTTATGCTTGCTTAAGGGGAAAGGTGAGTTGGGGTGCTGCATAAAACCAGAGATTGAAATGAGCACAGATAAAGTTCCTTAAGCCAAATATGGAATAGACAAGAGCTACTCCTTGCTCAACGAAATGGACTCAACACCCCATATTAAACGCCTAAGAAGGTACCTGACTAGTAAGTATCTTAAAACCTATGGATTGCTATGTCTCCAAAAGAGAATCAAGCGTGTGTACAGGGGCATAAACGCAGCAGTGATAGGATTGGAGAGGTTCGGTGAGCAAATGAAGACCCTTTGAAGTCATATTGCATGGTACCCATTCCACGGGTCTCAACTCTCCAGGTTTAAGGTATTCTTCCTTCAGCTAAAACATGCATGTGGAACCCAGAGTATGATCAACCATGTGAACGGGAGACGTGTTCAAATACGTATCAGTTTTCCTCCCCTGGTACTCGGGTGCAACATTCCAGACGCTTTACTAACACTCTCCCCACTTGGAGAGTCAGCGCCTTTAACCTCCTGTTTGGCCCAGTTTGCAATTTCTGCGGAAGATGAACAGGAATAGGGAACACCAATGAGAGACTAGCTGGAGGCGTCTGGACGGGCAAATTTAACTCTCATTTCCCACCAGGAAGAGGAAATAACCAAAGGCTCAGCGTGCCGTGCCGGAACCAGATTAGGGCCTGAAGCCATCCTGCGGTGTTGCGGCCAGCTCAAAAGAAAGCGAGTTGAAGAAAGGAGCTCAGGGGCACTGTAATTCACAAACATGCAGAGTTATAAATGACAGCTATCGTCCAAAAATATACTGAAGTAAGGCTGCCAAGAGGACTTGAAAGCGGGGCAGAATTGCAGGAAACCGATTTCAGGAGGTAGACTGGAATTGCTTTGAAAGCATAGGAAAAGAGGCAGAACGTCCACAATGATGCACTTGGCCAAAAAGGGCGTATGCGTTTTTTCCTGAATATATTCAGGAAAAAACGCATACGCCCTTTTTGGCCAACCAAGCAAGCTTGCAAAGGAAATCTGCACTACAATGAAGTCTCACTTCCCCCCGGTCAAAAGGGCCATCTGAAAAAAGTGTAAAATCCAGAAAGGCAGGACAGGCCATGGAGAACTGGGAGCCTTGTTATGCTGATGGGCGGGATGTAAATTGCCAACAGACACTCGGGAGAAGTGTATGGTGTTTCCTGAAACATCTAAACAACAAAGCAACAGAGCCTAGGGCACTTCCACTTATGGTCCTATAGCTTAGGGAAATTAAAATCAAAAAGACACAGCCACCCCAAAGTTTGGGACGCCTCTGTTTACAAGAACCTCGTTTACCGTACAAGTTCAATATCACAGAAAGTGAAAAATGGATAAAGAACTTGTCGTACTTACGTACAATGCAGTATCACTCAGCAATCAAATCTATGTCATCAGGCCCGTAGCAGCATAATGAGTGGATTCAGGTACGATGATTCTCACTGAAATAAGTCACACAGAAAAAGAAACATCATAAGATATCACTAATACACGGAATGTAAACTTGGCTACACAGGAACTGAATTCCAAAACAGAACAGGGTCTCAAATTTAGAAAACCAACTTATGCTTGCTTAAGGGGAAAGGTGAGTTGGGGTGCTGCATAAAACCAGAGATTGAAATGAGCACAGATAAAGTTCCTTAAGCCAAATATGGAATAGACAAGAGCTACTCCTTGCTCAACGAAATGGACTCAACACCCCATATTAAACGCCTAAGAAGGTACCTGACTAGTAAGTATCTTAAAACCTATGGATTGCTATGTCTCCAAAAGAGAATCAAGCGTGTGTACAGGGGCATAAACGCAGCAGTGATAGGATTGGAGAGGTTCGGTGAGCAAATGAAGACCCTTTGAAGTCATATTGCATGGTACCCATTCCACGGGTCTCAACTCTCCAGGTTTAAGGTATTCTTCCTTCAGCTAAAACATGCATGTGGAACCCAGAGTATGATCAACCATGTGATCGGGAGACGTGTTCAAATATGTCTCAGTTTTCCTCCCCTGGTACTCGGGTGCAACATTCCAGACGCTTTACTAACACTCTCCCCACTTGGAGAGTCAGCGCCTTTAACCTCCTGTTTGGCCCAGTTTGCAATTTCTGCGGAAGATGAACAGGAATAGGGAACACCAATGAGAGACTAGCTGGAGGTGTCTGGACGGGCAAATTTAACTCTCATTTCCCACCAGGAAGAGGAAATAACCAAAGGCTCAGCGTGCCGTGCCGGAACCAGATTAGGGCCTGAAGCCATCCTGCGGTGTTGCGGCCAGCTCAAAAGAAAGCGAGTTGAAGAAAGGAGCTCAGGGGCACTGTAATTCACAAACCTGCAGAGTTATAAATGACAGCTATCGTCCAAAAATATACTGAAGTAAGGCTGCCAAGAGGACTTGAAAGCGGGGCAGAATTGCAGGAAACCGATTTCAGGAGGTAGACTGGAATTGCATTGAAAGCATAGGAAAAGAGGCAGAACGTCCACAATGATGCACTTGGCCAAAAAGGGCGTATGCGTTTTTTCCTGAATATATTCAGGAAAAAACGCATACGCCCTTTTTGGCCAACCAAGCAAGCTTGCAAAGGAAATCTGCACTACAATGAAGTCTCACTTCCCCCCGGTCAAAAGGGCCATCTGAAAAAAGTGTAAAATCCAGAAAGGCAGGACAGGCCATGGAGAACTGGGAGCCTTGTTATGCTGATGGGCGGGATGTAAATTGCCAACAGACACTCGGGAGAAGTGTATGGTGTTTCCTGAAACATCTAAAAAACAAAGCAACAGAGCCTAGGGCACTTCCACTTATGGTCCTATAGCTTAGGGAAATTAAAATCAAAAAGACACAGCCACCCCAAAGTTTGGGACGCCTCTGTTTACAAGAACCTCGTTTACCGTACAAGTTCAATATCACAGAAAGTGAAAAATGGATAAAGAACTTGTGGTACTTACGTACAATGCAGTATCACTCAACAATGAAATCTATGTCATCAGGCCCGTAGCAGCATAATGAGTGGATTCAGGTACGATGATTCTCACTGAAATAAGTCACACAGAAAAAGAAACATCATAAGATATCACTAATACACGGAATGTAAACTTGGCTACACAGGAACTGAATTCCAAAACAGAACAGGGTCTCAAATTTAGAAAACCAACTTATGCTTGCTTAAGGGGAAAGGTGAGTTGGGGTGCTGCATAAAACCAGAGATTGAAATGAGCACAGATAAAGTTCCTTAAGCCAAATATGGACTAGACAAGAGCTACTCCTTGCTCAACGAAATGGACTCAACACCCCATATTAAACGCCTAAGAATGTACCTGACTAGTAAGTATCTTAAAACCTATGGATTGCTATGTCTCCAAAAGAGAATCAAGCGTGTGTACAGGGGCATAAACGCAGCAGTGATAGGATTGGAGAGGTTCGGTGAGCAAATGAAGACCCTTTGAAGTCATATTGCATGGTACCCATTCCACGGGTCTCAACTCTCCAGGTTTAAGGTATTCTTCCTTCAGCTAAAACATGCATGTGGAACCTAGAGTATGATCAACCATGTGATCGGGAGACGTGTTCAAATATGTCTCAGTTTTCGTACCCTGGTACTCGGGTGCAACATTCCAGACGCTTTACTAACACTCTCCTGACTTGGAGAGTCCGTCCCTTTAATCTCCTGTTTGGCCCAGTTTGCAATTTCTGCGGAAGATGAACAGGAATAGCGAGAACCAATGAGTGACTAGCTGGAGGTGTCTGGACGGGCAAATTTAACTCTCATTTCCCACCAGAAAGAGGAATTAACCAAAGGCTCAGCGTGCCGTGCCGGAACCAGATTAGGGCCTGAAGCCATCCTGCGGTGTTGCGGCCAGCTCAAAAGAAAGCGAGTTGAAGAAAGGAGCTCAGGGGCACTGTAATTCACAAACCTGCAGAGTTATAAATGACAGCTATCGTCCAAAAATATACTGAAGTAAGGCTGCCAAGAGGACTCGAAAGCGGGGCAGAATTGCAGGAAACCGATTTCAGGAGGTAGACTGGAATTGCATTGAAAGCATAGGAAAAGAGGCAGAACGTCCACAATGATGCACTTGGCCAAAAAGGGCGTATGCGTTTTTTCCTGAATATATTCAGGAAAAAACGCATACGCCCTTTTTGGCCAACCAAGCAAGCTTGCAAAGGAAATCTGCACTACAATGAAGTCTCACTTCCCCCCGGTCAAAAGGGCCATCTGAAAAAAGTGTAAAATCCAGAAAGGCAGGACAGGCCATGGAGAACTGGGAGCCTTGTTATGCTGATGGGCGGGATGTAAATTGCCAACAGACACTCGGGAGAAGTGTATGGTGTTTCCTGAAACATCTAAAAAACAAAGCAACAGAGCCTAGGGCACTTCCACTTATGGTCCTATAGCTTAGGGAAATTAAAATCAAAAAGACACAGCCACCCCAAAGTTTGGGACGCCTCTGTTTACAAGAACCTCGTTTACCGTACAAGTTCAATATCACAGAAAGTGAAAAATGGATAAAGAACTTGTGGTACTTACGTACAATGCAGTATCACTCAGCAATGAAATCTATGTCATCAGGCCCGTAGCAGCATAATGAGTGGATTCAGGTACGATGATTCTCACTGAAATAAGTCACACAGAAAAAGAAACATCATAAGATATCAGTAATACACGGAATGTAAACTTGGCTACACAGGAACTGAATTCCAAAACAGAACAGGGTCTCAAATTTAGAAAACCAACTTATGCTTGCTTAAGGGGAAAGGTGAGTTGGGGTGCTGCATAAAACCAGAGATTGAAATGAGCCCAGATAAAGTTCCTTAAGCCAAAAATGGAATAGACAAGAGCTACTCCTTGCTCAACGAAATGGACTCAACACCGCATATTAAACGCCTAAGAATGTACCTGACTAGTAAGTATCTTAAAACCTATGGATTGCTATGTCTCCAAAAGAGAATCAAGCGTGTGTACAGGGGCATAAACGCAGCAGTGATAGGATTGGAGAGGTTCGGTGAGCAAATGAAGACCCTTTGAAGTCATATTGCATGGTACCCATTCCACGGGTCTCAACTCTCCAGGTTTAAGGTATTCTTCCTTCAGCTAAAACATGCATGTGGAACCCAGAGTATGATCAACCATGTGAACGGGAGACGTGTTCAAATATGTCTCAGTTTTCCTCCCCTGGTACTCGGGTGCAACATTCCAGACGCTTTACTAACACTCTCCCCACTTGGAGAGTCAGCGCCTTTAACTTCCTGTTTGGCCCAGTTTGCAATTTCTGCGGAAGATGAACAGGAATAGGGAGAACCAATGAGAGACTAGCTGGAGGTGTCTGGACGGGCAAATTTAACTCTCATTTCCCACCAGGAAGAGGAAATAACCAAAGGCTCAGCGTGCCGTGCCGGAACCAGATTAGGGCCTGAAGCCATCCTGCGGTGTTGCGGCCAGCTCAAAAGAAAGCGAGTTGAAGAAAGGAGCTCAGGGGCACTGTAATTCACAAACCTGCAGAGTTATAAATGACAGCTATCGTCCAAAAATATACTGAAGTAAGGCTGCCAAGAGGACTCGAAAGCGGGGCAGAATTGCAGGAAACCGATTTCAGGAGGTAGACTGGAATTGCATTGAAAGCATAGGAAAAGAGGCAGAACGTCCACAATGATGCACTTGGCCAAAAAGGGCGTATGCGTTTTTTCCTGAATATATTCAGGAAAAAACGCATACGCCCTTTTTGGCCAACCAAGCAAGCTTGCAAAGGAAATCTGCACTACAATGAAGTCTCACTTCCCCCCGGTCAAAAGGGCCATCTGAAAAAAGTGTAAAATCCAGAAAGGCAGGACAGGCCATGGAGAACTGGGAGCCTTGTTATGCTGATGGGCGGGATGTAAATTGCCAACAGCCACTCGGGAGAAGTGTATGGTGTTTCCTGAAACATCTAAAAAACAAAGCAACAGAGCCTAGGGCACTTCCACTTATGGTCCTATAGCTTAGGGAAATTAAAATCAAAAAGACACAGCCACCCCAAAGTTTGGGACGCCTCTGTTTACAAGAACCTCGTTTACAGTACAAGTTCAACATCGCAGAAAGTGAAAAATGGATAAAGAACATGTGGTATTTACTTACAAAGCAGTATCACTCAGCAATGAAATCTATGTCATCAGGCCCTTAGCAGCACAATGAGTGGATTCAGGTATGATGATTCTAACTGAAATAAGTCACACAGAAAAAGAAACATCATAAGATATCAGTAATACACGGAATGTAAACTTGGCTACACAGGAACTGAATTACAGAACAGAACAGGGTCTCAAATTTAGAAAACCAACTTATGCTTGCTTAAGGGGAAAGGTGAGTTGGGGTGCTGCATAAAACCAGAGATTGAAACGAGCACAGATAAAGTTCCTTAAGCCAAATATGGAATAGACAAGAGCTACTCCTTGCTCAACGAAATGGACTCAACACCGCATATTAAAGGCCTAAGAATGTACCTGACTAGTAAGTATCTTAAAACCTATGGATTGCTATGTCTCCGAAAGAGAATCAAGCATGTGTACAGGGGCATAAACGCAGCAGTGATAGGATTGGAGAGGTTCGGTGAGCAAATGAAGACCCTTTGAAGTCATATTGCATGGTACCCATTCCACGGGTTTCAACTACCCAGGTTTAAGGTATTCTTCCTTCAGCTAAAACATGCATGTGGTACCTAGAGTATGATCAACCATGTGATCGGGAGACGTGTTCAAATATGTCTCAGTTTTCCTCCCCTGGTACTCGGGTGCAACATTCCAGACGCTTTACTAACACTCTCCCCACTTGGAGAGTCAGCGCCTTTAACCTCCTGTTTGGCCCAGTTTGCAATTTCTGCGGAAGATGAACAGGAATAGGGAAC
Organism: Globicephala melas; assembly: GCF_963455315.2. Lineage (NCBI taxonomy): Eukaryota > Metazoa > Chordata > Mammalia > Artiodactyla > Delphinidae > Globicephala > Globicephala melas. The sequence continues at coordinate 586,228 of NW_027207284.1, forward strand.
ACCAATGAGAGACTAGCTGGAGGTGTCTGGACGGGCAAATTTAACTCTCATTTCCCACCAGGAAGAGGAAATAACCAAAGGCTCAGCATGCCGGGCCGGAACCAGATTAGGGCCTGAAGCCATCCTGCGGTGTTGCGGCCAGCTCAAAAGAAAGCGAGTTGAAGAAAGGAGCTCAGGGGCACTGTAATTCACAAACCTGCAGAGTTATAAATGACAGCTATCGTCCAAAAATATACTGAAGTAAGGCTGCCAAGAGGACTCGAAAGCGGGGCAGAATTGCAGGAAACCGATTTCAGGAGGTAGACTGGAATTGCTTTGAAAGCATAGGAAAAGAGGCAGAACGTCCACAATGATGCACTTGGCCAAAAAGGGCGTATGCGTTTTTTCCTGAATATATTCAGGAAAAAACGCATACGCCCTTTTTGGCCAACCAAGCAAGCTTGCAAAGGAAATCTGCACTACAATGAAGTCTCACTTCCCCCCGGTCAAAAGGGCCATCTGAAAAAAGTGTAAAATCCAGAAAGGCAGGACAGGCCATGGAGAACTGGGAGCCTTGTTATGCTGATGGGCGGGATGTAAATTGCCAACAGACACTCGGGAGAAGTGTATGGTGTTTCCTGAAACATCTAAAAAACAAAGCAACAGAGCCTAGGGCACTTCCACTTATGGTCCTATAGCTTAGGGAAATTAAAATCAAAAAGACACAGCCACCCCAAAGTTTGGGACGCCTCTGTTTACAAGAACCTCGTTTACCGTACAAGTTCAATATCACAGAAAGTGAAAAATGGATAAAGAACTTGTGGTACTTACGTACAATGCAGTATCACTCAGCAATGAAATCTATGTCATCAGGCCCGTAGCAGCATAATGAGTGGATTCAGGTACGATGATTCTCACTGAAATAAGTCACACAGAAAAAGAAACATCATAAGATATCACTAATACACGGAATGTAAACTTGGCTACACAGGAACTGAATTCCAAAACAGAACAGGGTCTCAAATTTAGAAAACCAACTTATGCTTGCTTAAGGGGAAAGGTGAGTTGGGGTGCTGCATAAAACCAGAGATTGAAATGAGCACAGATAAAGTTCCTTAAGCCAAATATGGACTAGACAAGAGCTACTCCTTGCTCAACGAAATGGACTCAACACCCCATATTAAACGCCTAAGAATGTACCTGACTAGTAAGTATCTTAAAACCTATGGATTGCTATGTCTCCAAAAGAGAATCAAGCGTGTGTACAGGGGCATAAACGCAGCAGTGATAGGATTGGAGAGGTTCGGTGAGCAAATGAAGACCCTTTGAAGTCATATTGCATGGTACCCATTCCACGGGTCTCAACTCTCCAGGTTTAAGGTATTCTTCCTTCAGCTAAAACATGCATGTGGAACCCAGAGTATGATCAACCATGTGAACGGGAGACGTGTTCAAATATGTCTCAGTTTTCCTCCCCTGGTACTCGGGTGCAACATTCCAGACGCTTTACTAACACTCTCCCCACTTGGAGAGTCAGCGCCTTTAACCTCCTGTTTGGCCCAGTTTGCAATTTCTGCGGAAGATGAACAGGAATAGGGAACACCAATGAGAGACTAGCTGGAGGTGTCTGGACGGGCAAATTTAACTCTCATTTCCCACCAGGAAGAGGAAATAACCAAAGGCTCAGCGTGCCGTGCCGGAACCAGATTAGGGCCTGAAGCCATCCTGCGGTGTTGCGGCCACCTCAAAAGAAAGCGAGTTGAAGAAAGGAGCTCAGGGGCACTGTAATTCACAAACCTGCAGAGTTATAAATGACAGCTATCGTCCAAAAATATACTGAAGTAAGGCTGCCAAGAGGACTCGAAAGCGGGGCAGAATTGCAGGAAACCGATTTCAGGAGGTAGACTGGAATTGCATTGAAAGCATAGGAAAAGAGGCAGAACGTCCACAATGATGCACTTGGCCAAAAAGGGCGTATGCGTTTTTTCCTGAATATATTCAGGAAAAAACGCATACGCCCTTTTTGGCCAACCAAGCAAGCTTGCAAAGGAAATCTGCACTACAATGAAGTCTCACTTCCCCCCGGTCAAAAGGGCCATCTGAAAAAAGTGTAAAATCCAGAAAGGCAGGACAGGCCATGGAGAACTGGGAGCCTTGTTATGCTGATGGGCGGGATGTAAATTGCCAACAGACACTCGGGAGAAGTGTATGGTGTTTCCTGAAACATCTAAACAACAAAGCAACAGAGCCTAGGGCACTTCCACTTATGGTCCTATAGCTTAGGGAAATTAAAATCAAAAAGACACAGCCACCCCAAAGTTTGGGACGCCTCTGTTTACAAGAACCTCGTTTACCGTACAAGTTCAATATCACAGAAAGTGAAAAATGGATAAAGAACTTGTGGTACTTACGTACAATGCAGTATCACTCAGCAATGAAATCTATGTCATCAGGCCCGTAGCAGCATAATGAGTGGATTCAGGTACGATGATTCTCACTGAAATAAGTCACACAGAAAAAGAAACATCATAAGATATCACTAATACACGGAATGTAAACTTGGCTACACAGGAACTGAATTCCAAAACAGAACAGGGTCTCAAATTTAGAAAACCAACTTATGCTTGCTTAAGGGGAAAGGTGAGTTGGGGTGCTGCATAAAACCAGAGATTGAAATGAGCACAGATAAAGTTCCTTAAGCCAAATATGGACTAGACAAGAGCTACTCCTTGCTCAACGAAATGGACTCAACACCCCATATTAAACGCCTAAGAATGTACCTGACTAGTAAGTATCTTAAAACCTATGGATTGCTATGTCTCCAAAAGAGAATCAAGCGTGTGTACAGGGGCATAAACGCAGCAGTGATAGGATTGGAGAGGTTCGGTGAGCAAATGAAGACCCTTTGAAGTCATATTGCATGGTACCCATTCCACGGGTCTCAACTCTCCAGGTTTAAGGTATTCTTCCTTCAGCTAAAACATGCATGTGGAACCCAGAGTATGATCAACCATGTGAACGGGAGACGTGTTCAAATATGTCTCAGTTTTCCTCCCCTGGTACTCGGGTGCAACATTCCAGACGCTTTACTAACACTCTCCCCACTTGGAGAGTCAGCGCCTTTAACCTCCTGTTTGGCCCAGTTTGCAATTTCTGCGGAAGATGAACAGGAATAGGGAACACCAATGAGAGACTAGCTGGAGGTGTCTGGACGGGCAAATTTAACTCTCATTTCCCACCAGGAAGAGGAAATAACCAAAGGCTCAGCGTGCCGTGCCGGAACCAGATTAGGGCCTGAAGCCATCCTGCGGTGTTGCGGCCAGCTCAAAAGAAAGCGAGTTGAAGAAAGGAGCTCAGGGGCACTGTAATTCACAAACCTGCAGAGTTATAAATGACAGCTATCGTCCAAAAATATACTGAAGTAAGGCTGCCAAGAGGACTCGAAAGCGGGGCAGAATTGCAGGAAACCGATTTCAGGAGGTAGACTGGAATTGCATTGAAAGCATAGGAAAAGAGGCAGAACGTCCACAATGATGCACTTGGCCAAAAAGGGCGTATGCGTTTTTTCCTGAATATATTCAGGAAAAAACGCATACGCCCTTTTTGGCCAACCAAGCAAGCTTGCAAAGGAAATCTGCACTACAATGAAGTCTCACTTCCCCCCGGTCAAAAGGGCCATCTGAAAAAAGTGTAAAATCCAGAAAGGCAGGACAGGCCATGGAGAACTGGGAGCCTTGTTATGCTGATGGGCGGGATGTAAATTGCCAACAGACACTCGGGAGAAGTGTATGGTGTTTCCTGAAACATCTAAAAAACAAAGCAACAGAGCCTAGGGCACTTCCACTTATGGTCCTATAGCTTAGGGAAATTAAAATCAAAAAGACACAGCCACCCCAAAGTTTGGGACGCCTCTGTTTACAAGAACCTCGTTTACCGTACAAGTTCAATATCACAGAAAGTGAAAAATGGATAAAGAACTTGTGGTACTTACGTACAATGCAGTATCACTCAGCAATGAAATCTATGTCATCAGGCCCGTCGCAGCATAATGAGTGGATTCAGGTACGATGATTCTCACTGAAATAAGTCACACAGAAAAAGAAACATCATAAGATATCACTAATACACGGAATGTAAACTTGGCTACACAGGAACTGAATTCCAAAACAGAACAGGGTCTCAAATTTAGAAAACCAACTTATGCTTGCTTAAGGGGAAAGGTGAGTTGGGGTGCTGCATAAAACCAGAGATTGAAATGAGCACAGATAAAGTTCCTTAAGCCAAATATGGACTAGACAAGAGCTACTCCTTGCTCAACGAAATGGACTCAACACCCCATATTAAACGCCTAAGAATGTACCTGACTAGTAAGTATCTTAAAACCTATGGATTGCTATGTCTCCAAAAGAGAATCAAGCGTGTGTACAGGGGCATAAACGCAGCAGTGATAGGATTGGAGAGGTTCGGTGAGCAAATGAAGACCCTTTGAAGTCATATTGCATGGTACCCATTCCACGGGTTTCAACTACCCAGGTTTAAGGTATTCTTCCTTCAGCTAAAACATGCATGTGGAACCTAGAGTATGATCAACCATGTGATCGGGAGACGTGTTCAAATATGTCTCAGTTTTCGTACCCTGGTACTCGGGTGCAACATTCCAGACGCTTTACTAACACTCTCCTGACTTGGAGAGTCCGTCCCTTTAATCTCCTGTTTGGCCCAGTTTGCAATTTCTGCGGAAGATGAACAGAAATAGCGAGAACCAATGAGAGACTAGCTGGAGGTGTCTGGACGGGCAAATTTAACTCTCATTTCCCACCAGAAAGAGGAATTAACCAAAGGCTCAGCGTGCCGTGCCGGAACCAGATTAGGGCCTGAAGCCATCCTGCGGTGTTGCGGCCAGCTCAAAAGAAAGCGAGTTGAAGAAAGGAGCTCAGGGGCACTGTAATTCACAAACCTGCAGAGTTATAAATGACAGCTATTGTCCAAAAATATACTGAAGTAAGGCTGCCAAGAGGACTTGAAAGCGGGGCAGAATTGCAGGAAACCGATTTCAGGAGGTAGACTGGAATTGCATTGAAAGCATAGGAAAAGAGGCAGAACGTCCACAATGATGCACTTGGCCAAAAAGGGCGTATGCGTTTTTTCCTGAATATATTCAGGAAAAAACGCATACGCCCTTTTTGGCCAACCAAGCAAGCTTGCAAAGGAAATCTGCACTACAATGAAGTCTCACTTCCCCCCGGTCAAAAGGGCCATCTGAAAAAAGTGTAAAATCCAGAAAGGCAGGACAGGCCATGGAGAACTGGGAGCCTTGTTATGCTGATGGGCGGGATGTAAATTGCCAACAGACACTCGGGAGAAGTGTATGGTGTTTCCTGAAACATCTAAAAAACAAAGCAACAGAGCCTAGGGCACTTCCACTTATGGTCCTATAGCTTAGGGAAATTAAAATCAAAAAGACACAGCCACCCCAAAGTTTGGGACGCCTCTGTTTACAAGAACCTCGTTTACCGTACAAGTTCAATATCACAGAAAGTGAAAAATGGATAAAGAACTTGTGGTACTTACGTACAATGCAGTATCACTCAGCAATGAAATCTATGTCATCAGGCCCGTAGCAGCATAATGAGTGGATTCAGGTACGATGATTCTCACTGAAATAAGTCACACAGAAAAAGAAACATCATAAGATATCACTAATACACGGAATGTAAACTTGGCTACACAGGAACTGAATTCCAAAACAGAACAGGGTCTCAAATTTAGAAAACCAACTTATGCTTGCTTAAGGGGAAAGGTGAGTTGGGGTGCTGCATAAAACCAGAGATTGAAATGAGCACAGATAAAGTTCCTTAAGCCAAATATGGACTAGACAAGAGCTACTCCTTGCTCAACGAAATGGACTCAACACCCCATATTAAACGCCTAAGAATGTACCTGACTAGTAAGTATCTTAAAACCTATGGATTGCTATGTCTCCAAAAGAGAATCAAGCGTGTGTACAGGGGCATAAACGCAGCAGTGATAGGATTGGAGAGGTTCGGTGAGCAAATGAAGACCCTTTGAAGTCATATTGCATGGTACCCATTCCACGGGTTTCAACTACCCAGGTTTAAGGTATTCTTCCTTCAGCTAAAACATGCATGTGGAACCTAGAGTATGATCAACCATGTGATCGGGAGACGTGTTCAAATATGTCTCAGTTTTCGTACCCTGGTACTCGGGTGCAACATTCCAGACGCTTTACTAACACTCTCCTGACTTGGAGAGTCCGTCCCTTTAATCTCCTGTTTGGCCCAGTTTGCAATTTCTGCGGAAGATGAACAGAAATAGCGAGAACCAATGAGAGACTAGCTGGAGGTGTCTGGACGGGCAAATTTAACTCTCATTTCCCACCAGAAAGAGGAATTAACCAAAGGCTCAGCGTGCCGTGCCGGAACCAGATTAGGGCCTGAAGCCATCCTGCGGTGTTGCGGCCAGCTCAAAAGAAAGCGAGTTGAAGAAAGGAGCTCAGGGGCACTGTAATTCACAAACCTGCAGAGTTATAAATGACAGCTATCGTCCAAAAATATACTGAAGTAAGGCTGCCAAGAGGACTCGAAAGCGGGGCAGAATTGCAGGAAACCGATTTCAGGAGGTAGACTGGAATTGCATTGAAAGCATAGGAAAAGAGGCAGAACGTCCACAATGATGCACTTGGCCAAAAAGGGCGTATGCGTTTTTTCCTGAATATATTCAGGAAAAAACGCATACGCCCTTTTTGGCCAACCAAGCAAGCTTGCAAAGGAAATCTGCACTACAATGAAGTCTCACTTCCCCCCGGTCAAAAGGGCCATCTGAAAAAAGTGTAAAATCCAGAAAGGCAGGACAGGCCATGGAGAACTGGGAGCCTTGTTATGCTGATGGGCGGGATGTAAATTGCCAACAGACACTCGGGAGAAGTGTATGGTGTTTCCTGAAACATCTAAAAAACAAAGCAACAGAGCCTAGGGCACTTCCACTTATGGTCCTATAGCTTAGGGAAATTAAAATCAAAAAGACACAGCCACCCCAAAGTTTGGGACGCCTCTGTTTACAAGAACCTCGTTTACCGTACAAGTTCAATATCACAGAAAGTGAAAAATGGATAAAGAACTTGTGGTACTTACGTACAATGCAGTATCACTCAGCAATGAAATCTATGTCATCAGGCCCGTAGCAGCATAATGAGTGGATTCAGGTACGATGATTCTCACTGAAATAAGTCACACAGAAAAAGAAACATCATAAGATATCACTAATACACGGAATGTAAACTTGGCTACACAGGAACTGAATTCCAAAACAGAACAGGGTCTCAAATTTAGAAAACCAACTTATGCTTGCTTAAGGGGAAAGGTGAGTTGGGGTGCTGCATAAAACCAGAGATTTAAATGAGCACAGATAAAGTTCCTTAAGCCAAATATGGACTAGACAAGAGCTACTCCTTGCTCAACGAAATGGACTCAACACCCCATATTAAACGCCTAAGAATGTACCTGACTAGTAAGTATCTTAAAACCTATGGATTGCTATGTCTCCAAAAGAGAATCAAGCGTGTGTACAGGGGCATAAACGCAGCAGTGATAGGATTGGAGAGGTTCGGTGAGCAAATGAAGACCCTTTGAAGTCATATTGCATGGTACCCATTCCACGGGTTTCAACTACCCAGGTTTAAGGTATTCTTCCTTCAGCTAAAACTTGCATGTGGAACCTAGAGTATGATCAACCATGTGATCGGGAGACGTGTTCAAATATGTCTCAGTTTTCGTACCCTGGTACTCGGGTGCAACATTCCAGACGCTTTACTAACACTCTCCTGACTTGGAGAGTCCGTCCCTTTAATCTCCTGTTTGGCCCAGTTTGCAATTTCTGCGGAAGATGAACAGAAATAGCGAGAACCAATGAGAGACTAGCTGGAGGTGTCTGGACGGGCAAATTTAACTCTCATTTCCCACCAGAAAGAGGAATTAACCAAAGGCTCAGCGTGCCGTGCCGGAACCAGATTAGGGCCTGAAGCCATCCTGCGGTGTTGCGGCCAGCTCAAAAGAAAGCGAGTTGAAGAAAGGAGCTCAGGGGCACTGTAATTCACAAACCTGCAGAGTTATAAATGACAGCTATCGTCCAAAAATATACTGAAGTAAGGCTGCCAAGAGGACTCGAAAGCGGGGCAGAATTGCAGGAAACCGATTTCAGGAGGTAGACTGGAATTGCATTGAAAGCATAGGAAAAGAGGCAGAACGTCCACAATGATGCACTTGGCCAAAAAGGGCGTATGCGTTTTTTCCTGAATATATTCAGGAAAAAACGCATACGCCCTTTTTGGCCAACCAAGCAAGCTTGCAAAGGAAATCTGCACTACAATGAAGTCTCACTTCCCCCCGGTCAAAAGGGCCATCTGAAAAAAGTGTAAAATCCAGAAAGGCAGGACAGGCCATGGAGAACTGGGAGCCTTGTTATGCTGATGGGCGGGATGTAAATTGCCAACAGACACTCGGGAGAAGTGTATGGTGTTTCCTGAAACATCTAAAAAACAAAGCAACAGAGCCTAGGGCACTTCCACTTATGGTCCTATAGCTTAGGGAAATTAAAATCAAAAAGACACAGCCACCCCAAAGTTTGGGACGCCTCTGTTTACAAGAACCTCGTTTACCGTACAAGTTCAATATCACAGAAAGTGAAAAATGGATAAAGAACTTGTGGTACTTACGTACAATGCAGTATCACTCAGCAATGAAATCTATGTCATCAGGCCCGTAGCAGCATAATGAGTGGATTCAGGTACGATGATTCTCACTTAAATAAGTCACACAGAAAAAGAAACATCATAAGATATCACTAATACACGGAATGTAAACTTGGCTACACAGGAACTGAATTCCAAAACAGAACAGGGTCTCAAATTTAGAAAACCAACTTATGCTTGCTTAAGGGGAAAGGTGAGTTGGGGTGCTGCATAAAACCAGAGATTGAAATGAGCACAGATAAAATTCCTTAAGCCAAATATGGACTAGACAAGAGCTACTCCTTGCTCAACGAAATGGACTCAACACCCCATATTAAACGCCTAAGAATGTACCTGACTAGTAAGTATCTTAAAACCTATGGATTGCTATGTCTCCAAAAGAGAATCAAGCGTGTGTACAGGGGCATAAACGCAGCAGTGATAGGTTTGGAGAGGTTCGGTGAGCAAATGAAGACCCTTTGAAGTCATATTGCATGGTACCCATTCCACGGGTCTCAACTCTCCAGGTTTAAGGTATTCTTCCTTCAGCTAAAACATGCATGTGGAACCCAGAGTATGATCAACCATGTGAACGGGAGACGTGTTCAAATATGTCTCAGTTTTCCTCCCCTGGTACTCGGGTGCTACATTCCAGACGCTTTACTAACAATCTCCCCACTTGGAGAGTCAGCGCCTTTAACCTCCTGTTTGGCCCAGTTTGCAATTTCTGCGGAAGATGAAGAGGAATAGGGAACACCAATGAGAGACTAGCTGGAGGTGTCTGGACGGGCAAATTTAACTCTCATTTCCCACCAGGAAGAGGAAATAACCAAAGGCTCAGCGTGCCGTGCCGGAACCAGATTAGGGCCTGAAGCCATCCTGCGGTGTTGCGGCCAGCTCAAAAGAAAGCGAGTTGAAGAAAGGAGCTCAGGGGCACTGTAATTCACAAACCTGCAGAGTTATAAATGACAGCTATCGTCCAAAAATATACTGAAGTAAGGCTGCCAAGAGGACTCGAAAGCGGGGCAGAATTGCAGGAAACCGATTTCAGGAGGTAGACTGGAATTGCATTGAAAGCATAGGAAAAGAGGCAGAACGTCCACAATGATGCACTTGGCCAAAAAGTGCGTATGCGTTTTTTCCTGAATATATTCAGGAAAAAACGCATACGCCCTTTTTGGCCAACCAAGCAAGCTTGCAAAGGAAATCTGCACTACAATGAAGTCTCACTTCCCCCCGGTCAAAAGGGCCATCTGAAAAAAGTGTAAAATCCAGAAAGGCAGGACAGGCCATGGAGAACTGGGAGCCTTGTTATGCTGATGGGCGGGATGTAAATTGCCAACAGACACTCGGGAGAAGTGTATGGTGTTTCCTGAAACATCTAAAAAACAAAGCAACAGAGCCTAGGGCACTTCCACTTATGGTCCTATAGCTTAGGGAAATTAAAATCAAAAAGACACAGCCACCCCAAAGTTTGGGACGCCTCTGTTTACAAGAACCTCGTTTACCGTACAAGTTCAATATCACAGAAAGTGAAAAATGGATAAAGAACTTGTGGTACTTATGTACAATGCAGTATCACTCAGCAATGAAATCTGTGTCATCAGGCCCGTAGCAGCATAATGAGTGGATTCAGGTATGATGATTCTCACTGAAATAAGTCACACAGAAAAAGAAACATCATAAGATATCACTAATACACGGAATGTAAACTTGGCTACACAGGAACTGAATTCCAAAACAGAACAGGGTCTCAAATTTAGAAAACCAACTTATGCTTGCTTAAGGGGAAAGGTGAGTTGGGGTGCTGCATAAAACCAGAGATTGAAATGAGCACAGATAAAGTTCCTTAAGCCAAATATGGACTAGACAAGAGCTACTCCTTGCTCAACGAAATGGACTCAAAACCCCATATTAAACGCCTAAGAATGTACCTGACTAGTAAGTATCTTAAAACCTATGGATTGCTATGTCTCCAAAAGAGAATCAAGCGTGTGTACAGGGGCATAAACGCAGCAGTGATAGGATTGGAGAGGTTCGGTGAGCAAATGAAGACCCTTTGAAGTCATATTGCATGGTACCCATTCCACGGGTCTCAACTCTCCAGGTTTAAGGTATTCTTCCTTCAGCTAAAACATGCATGTGGTACCCAGAGTATGATCAACCATGTGAACGGGAGACGTGTTCAAATATGTCTCAGTTTTCCTCCCCTGGTACTCGGGTGCTACATTCCAGACGCTTTACTAACAATCTCCCCACTTGGAGAGTCAGCGCCTTTAACCTCCTGTTTGGCCCAGTTTGCAATTTCTGCGGAAGATGAACAGGAATAGGGAACACCAATGAGAGACTAGCTGGAGGTGTCTGGACGGGCAAATTTAACTCTCATTTCCCACCAGGAAGAGGAAATAACCAAAGGCTCAGCGTGCCGTGCCGGAACCAGATTAGGGCCTGAAGCCATCCTGCGGTGTTGCGGCCAGCTCAAAAGAAAGCGAGTTCAAGAAAGGAGCTCAGGGGCACTGTAATTCACAAACCTGCAGAGTCATAAATGACAGCTATCGTCCAAAAATATACTGAAGTAAGGCTGCCAAGAGGACTCGAAAGCGGGGCAGAATTGCAGGAAACCGATTTCAGGAGGTAGACTGGAATTGCATTGAAAGCATAGGAAAAGAGGCAGAACGTCCACAATGATGCACTTGGCCAAAAAGGGCATATGCGTTTTTTCCTGAATATATTCAGGAAAAAACGCATACGCCCTTTTTGGCCAACCAAGCAAGCTTGCAAAGGAAATCTGCACTACAATGAAGTCTCACTTCCCCCCGGTCAAAAGGGCCATCTGAAAAAAGTGTAAAATCCAGAAAGGCAGGACAGGCCATGGAGAACTGGGAGCCTTGTTATGCTGATGGGCGGGATGTAAATTGCCAACAGACACTCGGGAGAAGTGTATGGTGTTTCCTGAAACATCTAAAAAACAAAGCAACAGAGCCTAGGGCACTTCCACTTATGGTCCTATAGCTTAGGGAAATTAAAATCAAAAAGACACAGCCACCCCAAAGTTTGGGACGCCTCTGTTTACAAGAACCTCGTTTACCGTACAAGTTCAATATCACAGAAAGTGAAAAATGGATAAAGAACTTGTGGTACTTATGTACAATGCAGTATCACTCAGCAATGAAATCTATGTCATCAGGCCCGTAGCAGCATAATGAGTGGATTCAGGTATGATGATTCTCACTGAAATAAGTCACACAGAAAAAGAAACATCATAAGATATCACTAATACACGGAATGTAAACTTGGCTACACAGGAACTGAATTCCAAAACAGAACAGGGTCTCAAATTTAGAAAACCAACTTATGCTTGCTTAAGGGGAAAGGTGAGTTGGGGTGCTGCATAAAACCAGAGATTGAAATGAGCACAGATAAAGTTCCTTAAGCCAAATATGGACTAGACAAGAGCTACTCCTTGCTCAACGAAATGGACTCAACACCCCATATTAAACGCCTAAGAATGTACCTGACTAGTAAGTATCTTAAAACCTATGGATTGCTATGTCTCCAAAAGAGAATCAAGCGTGTGTACAGGGGCATAAACGCAGCAGTGATAGGATTGGAGAGGTTCGGTGAGCAAATGTAGACCCTTTGAAGTCATATTGCATGGTACCCATTCCACGGGTCTCAACTCTCCAGGTTTAAGGTATTCTTCCTTCAGCTAAAACATGCATGTGGAACCCAGAGTATGATCAACCATGTGAACGGGAGACGTGTTCAAATATGTCTCAGTTTTCCTCCCCTGGTACTCGGGTGCTACATTCCAGACGCTTTACTAACAATCTCCCCACTTGGAGAGTCAGCGCCTTTAACCTCCTGTTTGGCCCAGTTTGCAATTTCTGCGGAAGATGAACAGGAATAGGGAACACCAATGAGAGACTAGCTGGAGGTGTCTGGACGGGCAAATTTAACTCTCATTTCCCACCAGGAAGAGGAAATAACCAAAGGCTCAGCGTGCCGTGCCGGAACCAGATTAGGGCCTGAAGCCATCCTGCGGTGTTGCAGCCAGCTCAAAAGAAAGCGAGTTGAAGAAAGGAGCTCAGGGGCACTGTAATTCACAAACCTGCAGAGTTATAAATGACAGCTATCGTCCAAAAATATACTGAAGTAAGGCTGCCAAGAGGACTCGAAAGCGGGGCAGAATTGCAGGAAACCGATTTCAGGAGGTAGACTGGAATTGCATTGAAAGCATAGGAAAAGAGGCAGAACGTCCACAATGATGCACTTGGCCAAAAAGTGCGTATGCGTTTTTTCCTGAATATATTCAGGAAAAAACGCATACGCCCTTTTTGGCCAACCAAGCAAGCTGCAAAGGAAATCTGCACTACAATGAAGTCTCACTTCCCCCCGGTCAAAAGGGATATCTGAAAAAAGTGTAAAATCCAGAAAGGCAGGACAGGCCATGGAGAACTGGGAGCCTTGTTATGCTGATGGGCGGGATGTAAATTGCCAACAGACACTCGGGAGAAGTGTATGGTGTTTCCTGAAACATCTAAAAAACAAAACAACAGAGCCTAGGGCACTTCCACTTATGGTCCTATAGCTTAGGGAAATTAAACTCAAAAAGACACAGCCACCCCAAAGTTTGGGACGCCTCTGTTTACAAGAACCTCGTTTACCGTACAAGTTCAATATCACAGAAAGTGAAAAATGGATAAAGAACTTGTGGTACTTATGTACAATGCAGTATCACTCAGCAATGAAATCTATGTCATCAGGCCCGTAGCAGCATAATGAGTGGATTCAGGTATGATGATTCTCACTGAAATAAGTCACACAGAAAAATAAACATCATAAGATATCACTAATACATGGAATGTAAACTTGGCTACACAGGAACTGAATTCCAAAACAGAACAGGGTCTCAAATTTAGAAAACCAACTTATGCTTGCTTAAGGGGAAAGGTGAGTTGGGGTGCTGCATAAAACCAGAGATTGAAATGAGCACAGATAAAGTTCCTTAAGCCAAATATGGACTAGACAAGAGCTACTCCTTGCTC